>NC_057796.1:171558596-171731096 GCF_018294505.1 Triticum aestivum
GCCCGCCGGCCACCTCTCCTTCCTCTCCCGTCGCCGGCTGCCGACCTCCTCCTCCCGCAGCTCCGGCCGCCGTCGCTCGGGAGCCGACCCCGATCTCGATCTGGATGCGGTCAACGCGCAAAGTTGACCCGAACCCTCCCCCAAAATTGCCAAGTTTTTTGCATTTTACAGCATATTGCCTTGTTCAACAGTGCATAACTCCTTGCATGTAGCTCCGTTTTGCGCGTGTAATATGTCAAATTGTTCGTCTCGTGATGCTCTACATTTCGTTCAATTGCACCATGTTCATTAGAGGCCATCTTGATGCTCAAATCTCTGTTGCAAGAGTGCTAGTTGCTGTTATCTGCTGGTTCTTATCAGAACTTGGAGATTTGTCTTTTTTGTATCATTTAATCTGTGCATCTTATGGGCATGAGCTCTACACGTGTTTTGTTGTATGCCATGCCATATTTCCAGTGGTGCATGCCGTGTATTTTTGTGATCTCTGTGGTGACTAGCACAAGCATGCAAACTAGGCCCCGTAATGTTTCTGATTTCAGGGACAGTGATTTCTCCAAGTCTTTGTCTGCTGTTATTTTGTTGCCATATAAACTTGACGCTATAAAGAGATCCATGCATATTATGGAGATGTTCAGTAAGGATGTTTTGTAGATATAGTTGTAATTGATCCATTCCTGCCCTTGTTTGAAATTATGGAGTGCCATAGCATGACTCAATCTTGCTCTACTTTTGCTATAAAATATTTCTGGCAGATTCTTAACATGACATGCATTTTTGCCAAGCTTATTGTAGTTGATCCATACATGCTATGCAATTGTTCTTGCCATGGATAGCTTCATACGCATGCCATCTTGCTGTAGGTATGCTTGGTTTGTCATCTATTGCTTTGTGGTGAGTACATCAAGCTCACCAAGATGCCCTCATATTATTGTTTCTGCCATACTCTGTTTTCTGCTAAGTCTGAAACCTGATAACGAAACTTGCTATGTTTACATGCTTGCCATCATATCTTCTGGTCCTTTTTGGCTTATGGTCAGTAAGGGTCTTTTGTCATATACATTTAGTAGAACACTTTCGTGCCTTGTTTTGCTATGTTAAGTTCTTGTGGCATGTTGATTTCGTGCTCTGAACATTGCTACCTGATGCTGTTTTCTGCCATGTCCAGTAATTTCACTAAGTCTGTGAACCTGTTATCTTTTGCACTTATGCCATGTTTGTTTGAGCTTGATATGTTGTGAACTAGCCGTAGCTCAGTGTTCATCTTTTGTCAAGCATCTCCTGTAGATTACTGCCATATGCTTTGTTGCTATGTTGGAGTGCGGTTGCATTGTTGCTTGTTGCATCTTAAGTGCTATCATGCTGTTAATCGCAGATTCGTGTCATTCTTGTTTTGCTTGCCATTTGCAAACCGTGCATCCGTTTCCGGTGATCTTTATATCGATTTCGACCGAAATCATCTCATCTTTCCAGTGGCATGCTTGGTTTTCCAAGTTACTGCCTTGTTCATCATTTTCCTTCCGGAGCACGCATATGCATCGCATATCATATCTTGCATATCATACATGTTTTGCATCATGTTGCTTGTGCATTTCTCGTGGTTGATTGTGGTTCCGTTTGTTTGTGTTCTTATCTTGGGTAGAGCCGGGAGACGAGTTCGTGAATGAGGAACCTGTTGAGTACGCTTACGAGGATCAAGCTTTCGACAACTCTGAGAACCTTGCAGGCAAGATGACCACCCCTCGAAATCACTTCTATCTTTGCTTTGCTAGTTGTTCGCTCTATTGCCATGCTGCGCTACCTATCACTTGCTATATCATGTCTCCCATTTTGCCATGTCAGCCCCTAACCATCCTTTCCTAGCAAACCGTTGTTTGGCTAAGTTACCGCTTTTGCTCAGCCCTTCTTATAGCGTTGCTAGTTGCAGGTGAAGTTGAAGTTTGTTCCATGTTGGAACATGGATATGTTGGGATATCACAATATCTCTTATTTAATTAATGCATCTATATATTTGGTAAAGGGTGGAAGGCTCGGCCTTATGCCTGGTGTTTTGTTCCACTCTTGCCGCCCTAGTTTCTATCTTACCGGTATTATGTTCCTTGAGTTTGCGTTCCTTACGCGGTCGGGTGATTTATGGGACCCCCTTGACAGTTCGCCTTGAATAAAACTCCTCCAGCAAGGCCCAACCTTGGTTTTACCATTTGCCACCTAAGCCTTTTCCCCCGGGTTTTCGCGAGCCCGAGGGTCATCTTATTTTAACCCCGGGCCAGTGTTCCTCTGAGTGCTGGTCCAAACTAGAGCACCGTGCGGGACCGTCCCTTGGCAACTTTGGTTATGTTGGTACCTGTACGCTTCGCTCATCCGTTGTGCCCTGAGAACGAGATATGTGCAGCTCCTATCGGGATTTGTCGGCACATTCGGGGGCTTTGCTGGTCTTGTTTTACCATTGTCGAAATGTCTTGTAAACCGGGATTCCGAGACTGATCGGGTCTTTCTGGGAGAAGGTTTATCCTTCGTTGACCGTGACAGCTTATGATGGGCTAAGTTGGGACACCCCTGCAGGGTATTATCTTTCGAAAGCCGTGCCCGCGGTTATGAGGCAGATGGGAATTTGTTAATGTCCGGCTGTAGAGAACTTGTCACTTGACCCAATTAAAATACATCAACTGCGTGTGTAGCCGTGATGGTCTCTTCTTGGCGGAGTCCGGGAAGTGAACACGGTCTGAGTTATGTATGAAGTCAGTAGGAGTTCAGGATCACTTCTTGGTCATTGCTAGATGACGACCGTTCCGTTGCTTATCTTCTCGCTCTCTTTTGCGTATGTTAGCCACCATATATGCTTATAGCCGCTGCAGCTCCACCTCATTACACCATCCTTTCCTATAAGCTTAAATAGTCTTGATCTCGCGGGTGTGAGATTGCTGAGTTCTCGTGACTCACAGATTCTACCAAAAAGTTGCAGGTGCCGACGATGCCAGTGTAGATGATGGGATCGATCTCAAGTGGGAGTTCGATGAGGAACGTGGTCGTTACTATGTGTCTTTTCCTGATGATCAGTATTGGAGCCCAGTTGGGACGATCGGGGATCTAGCATTTGGGGTTGTCTTATTTCATCTGGATTTTGACCGTAGTCGGTCTATATGTGTGTATTTTGGATGATGTATGAAATATATTTATGTATTGTGTGAAGTGGCGATTGTAAGTCAACTCTTTATCCCATTCTTGTTCATTACATGGGATTGTGTGAAGATGACCCTTCTTGCGACAAAACCACTATGCGGTTATGCCTCTAAGTCGTGCCTCGACACGTGGGAGATATAGCCGCATCGTGGGCGTTACAATCATCCTCCTCTTGCATGTAGTAGACCTTGTGGACGATTTGCGCGTAGACGTGGGTGATTATGTTGATGGTGTCTTGCTGCGCCAGGCGCTGCGTGGCGAGCGCGACCTCAAGGTGGACATTCTCCGGCGCGACGGCGGGCAGTTGCAGGGCCACCAGTGCATCGAATAGGTTGTCACAATAGAGGCCATTGAGGGTGGCAGGCAGAGCCTGGGCGCGTGGGCTAGAGGCGTGCGTCAAGGTCGTCCGTGAGCTTCTTGACGATGGTCAACTTGTCAAGGAAGCCGACGAGGACCTCGTCGAACAAGGAGACGAAGCCGTCGACAAGCGGCCCCTCGCCCTGGCGGCCTCAAGGACTACCTAGAGACGTTCCTCGGTGCCAGGCCGCAGGCCGGCGTCATGGACCATCTGGCACAGCCGGCTGATGCTCGCGCTCATCGCCTCCATGGGTCTAGCTTCTAGTCAACTGATCTTGCGATTGGAGTGATCACTCTTGCCCTTGGGTGCGTAGGTACGTAGGATTTCGTAGATTGGACTGGCGGGAGCCTTTATATGATATGTGTAGACTGCGTTGAATTCACGTGCGTGTTGGCCATCTACTCCTCGCCCCTCTACTGCACCTGCCTTTGGTTGTATGACAGGTTGGCCAACCACCCGTTGGGCCCACGTGTCATACACCCAAAGGCAGGTGCAGTAAGTCAATGAAGCTGCGTCCCCCTGCGTGCCCATGCATGCTTTCAATGACTTGAGACTACCAAACATCACATTAAGTAGTGATTAGTTCATTGCATGTAATCCTATTAAGTAGCAAGAAGACATTAAGTTATCTCGCTGATAGGAATAAAACAATACACCATTTATTTATTTATAGAGGGAGTAGTACATTTTTGTGGGGCATGCATTACTAGATATTGCTAGTCAAATACTAAATCCAGATGGACGTGGTAGTACTACTAAATCCAGACAGTGGTGCTAGTACTAGTAGTAGTAGTACTACCAATGTAGTAGCACTGTACTACCCGTTGGTCAAATTATTACGTGCTGCTCCTCATAGTGAAGTGACAAGACCCTACGTCGAAGATGACACCTGAGTATAGGCGCCGTGTTCGGCATACCATAGTCAGCCTCACCGTCTGCAATCACTATCATCATGGCTGTAGACCTAGACTGCTCACAACTAGCCGTGTTCGACATAATTTCCCGTGCGTAGATGCCCGTGCATTGCACGGAACACCAAGATTGGGGGGTGGACGGCGCCGGTAGCGGCCATCGCGCCAGATTTTTCGATGGCCTTCTAGATGTGGTGGGGAGGAGATAAGGCTGATTGTGAGAGACAAGGAGTTGTTTGTAAATAGGGAACATGATGAGGACATCAATACCATTGTTACACCCACATATATATAGCTGCTATATATACTGGACCAATTACTAGAGCTCGCGCACGCCAATTGAATTACCAGGTACTTTCGTTTCTTGGTAATGATTCTAATGTTCATGAGAATATGATGCTGCCTAAATTGGATACATTTGTTTCGCTTACAAATGAAGGGCCTGGCATGGATAAGAGGGATGAACACTGGAGCAAGACCAAACCTGGAGATGATGGCATGCGCAAGGGGAACAAGAACGGAGTTACAAGTGATGATTTCAGGGCTTTGAAGCCACCATAAGGAGTGCATGAAGCCTTGGACGAAATATACAAGATGCCACTTCATAAATTTCGTCCAGAGGCTATTCTAGGTGCTGCGTCACCTTATTATTGGGCCAGGCCCATGTAATTTCGAAATACATAAGTATAGGCTGTTTTTAGAGTCCGTATGTGTGGGGAAACAAGAGTTAGGGTTGGATTCGGACCCCTCCCACAAGGGCCACAAAATTCCCCCCTATTCCTCCATATATACAGCCCTTAGGGCGTCGTGTAGACTTTGGGATTTGTTTAGTTAAAAGTTAGTCATCGCAACTTCGTGTACTTCGTTTGTGTCCAACGACCAGACCAAGACCGCTTACGGATCCCCACCATTATCATTACTTCATATATATTCGCAATATTCAAATTGCTTTATCATATTCTGGCTTGTTCTTTGATTGCTTGCAGGAATAGACCTTCGTGGTCAGGTTGATCGTGCTCCGGCGTGGTCAATAACCTCTCGGAGTTGGTTTAGCGATTGCTAAGGCGCAACGTCGTGCATGTTTGTATCGGATCATCAAAGTCGTCTCCACCAAATCGATAGTTATCATCTCATCGAAAGATCGGGACACCCTCGCCTCTAACAAGTGGTATCATATTTTCAGGTTGCTCGGTGAGATTTTACAGTTTTTCGTAGTTTAGATCGAGTCTGTTCTTCATACCTATAGTCCACGAAAAAAGCCAAAAAAATTAGGGTTAGTTCATCCTATCTGAACCAATCTGAGCCTTTGCATAATCTTTTCTGTATTTGCTTTGTTGAATTTGCGGTTGCATCGTCGTGTCAAGTTGTTGGTCTTAGCGTCTGGTTTCCCTTGGAGTTTCGAGTTCTGTTCACAAGTTGTCACGCCGCCGCCGCACCATCGTCATTGTTCCTACCATATACCACCACCACCAACATATTCCTTACCGCTGCCATATACATGCGCCTGTCCACCACCAATCCGAGTCCACATATACATCCGCCTGTCCACCACCAATCCGAGTCCACATATACATCTACCTGTCCACCATCAATCCGAGTCCACATATACATCCGCCTGTCGACCACCAATCCAAGTCCACATATACATCTGCTTGTACACCACCAATCCGAGTTCTTTTCATATTAGATTTGTTTTCGAGATCCATCTAGTTTTCGTTTTGTGTTTCCTTGCCTGAGTAGGTCTCGAAAAAAAAATCTGGAGACCCCCGGGCAGTTTTTAGGCCAAATTTTCGGCGACCGAAAATATTTTTTCCCTATCCTATTTTTAGGTCCCAGGGAGCGTTTTGAGACACTCGCCATCATAGTGATTTTTTGTCGCACTTTTTCGTCATCGCTGCCCTGATTTCCAAAAAAATTGTCAAAAGGTTTCGTGCCCATCCTGTCAGTTTGACCTGGGAAGAGTTTTGAGACACTCGCCATTATAGTGATTTTTCGTAAAAAAAAGCGCAAAGAAAAGAGCACAAAAAAAGAGCGAAAAAAAATCCAGAGTGTGCTTTTCCCTGGTTTACGTGCAGCGCCGTGATTTTGTTAGTGTTCTAGGCTCGCGTCTCTAGCACGGTCTAGCCTAGGACCAGCAGAGTACCGTCGTTGAACGTTTATTCAACTTTGCATATCTGAATTGATTATTGCTGACCCTTTTTGCTACCATATTATAAGCCTTCCCAACTCCACATACATCTACGTCGTGCGTTTGACTCTCCCTGGTAATCGCTCTATCCAAGCTTTGAGAGTTTTGACTACAATGGTTGCTGGTCACCACCTGCTGCTTGGTAAGAACTGGTAAGAATTTGAGTTTTTCTTGACGGATTTGTGACACCCACCACCACCACTTGTTAGTAGTCTATAGGATCATATTCTTGTCTGTTTCTATTGCTGCTAACCATGCCAGGATTACAAGCCGATGAGATTGACTGGGAGAACTTAACGAACAAGGAGCTTCATGATAAGTTTCAGCGAATGATGACTGAACAGGTGCAAGATGTGCTGAACAATTTTGAAGAGGACATGGAGAAGATCACTGGCCTTGAGAAGATGTTCGAAACAAAGCTCGATAACATATTTAATGAACTGCTTGCGCGTCTTCCACCACCGACTGCACCTGCGGCATCTCTGCAACAACAACAACAACAACAACAACAACAACAACAACAACAACAACAACAACAACAACAACAACAACAACAACAACAAAAAACTACCTCCACGTCGCGAAACAGCCCTCCGCCGAGCGAGCCGTGTCCTTCAGCCTGGCCAAACTGTTGGTGCTGCTGTTGATACTTCTGTGACTCCTGCTGCTGATGCGGAGGATGATTATGCGGGAGATTACGAGGATGAGGTTGATCAAAATCAGAACTACGTGCAACCACCAGCACCACAACCACCAGGTCGTCCACATGCAAATAATCACAATGGTAGGGCTCTCCCTCAGGTATGAGATCATGACCATCTTCCTAAACTGAAATTGAATATTCCACCATTTGAGGGTAGATATGTTCCTGATATATATCTTACTTGGGAGTTAGAAACTGAACAACGATTTACATGTTTACAATATCCTGAGGAGAGACGTGTTCCTGCTGCTGTTTGTGCTTTCACTAGCTTTGCATGTGTTTGGTGGTTTGAACATTGTAGATTATATCCTATTCCAGCTACTTGGGCTGCTTTGAAAACTGCTATGCGTACTCGTTGGGTTCCACCATATTATCAACGTGAATTAATTCAAAAATTGCAGCGTTTGAGACAAGGAAAAAATTCTGTAGAAGAATATTATGAGGAATTACAAACTGGCATGATTAGATGTGGTATTGTTGAGGAGAATGAAGCTATGCTTGCACGTTTTATGGGAGGATTAAATAGAGACATTCAGACCATTCTAGAGTATAAGGAGTATAATAATATCACTCGTTTATTCCATCTTGCTTGTAAAGCTGAACGTGAAGTGCAGTATCGACAGGCATTGGCGCGAACTAACTTTTCTGCAGGTCGACCTTCATCATGGACACCACGTGCATCCTCTACTTCCACTGCACCATCACCTCAATCAAGTGCCACCTCCAGCCGTGATACAAGAAAGCAGGCACAACCACCACTCTCTACCGAGAGCACACCTGCCGGGCCTGCAGAGAGCTCTTCTTCTTCCATGACGTCAACAGGGCACACAAGTGATATTATTTATCGTCGTTGTAAGGGAAGAGGACATTTTGGGACAGAATGCAAATCTCAGCGTGTGATGATTGTTACTGAGGATGGTGGGTATGAGTCCGCTAGTGACTATGATGAGGAGACTTTGGCTCTTATTACACATGAAGAACACGGTGGAGATGATTCTGATCATGAGACGCAATACACGACTGCTGAAGATGCTGACAGGTATGAATGTTTAGTTGCTCAACGTGTTTTGAGTGTGCAGGTTACACAAGCTGAGCAAAATCAGAGGCATAATTTGTTCCATACAAAGGGAGTTGTGAAGGAACGTTCTATTCGCGTCATCATAGATGGAGGGAGCTGCAACAACTTGGCTAGCATGGAGATGGTGGAGAAGCTATCTCTCACCACAAGACCACATCCACATCCTTACTACATCCAATGGTTCAACAACAGCGGCAAGGTTAAGGTAACACATACTGTTCGTGTGCATTTTAGTATCTCTACATATGCTGATTATGTTGATTGTGATGTGGTACCTATGCAAGCATGTTCCTTATTACTTGGTAGACCATGGCAATTTGATAAAAATTCTGTACACCATGGTAGAAACAATCAGTATACTCTTGTTCATTAGGATAAAATTTTACTTTGCTTCCTATGACTCCTGATTCCATTTTGAAAGATGATATTAATAGAGCTAATAAAGCAAAACAGGAGAAAAATAAGAGTGAAAATCAGATTGTGGCAAAAGAATTTGAGCAACAAATGAAGCCTAATAATAAACCATCTAGTGTTGCTTCTGAAATTAAATTGAAAAGTGCATGTTTACATGCCACCGAATCTGATATTGATGATCTAGATTTTAGCAAATTTGTTTGCTATGCTTTTGTGTGCAAAGAGGCATTATTTTCATTCGAGGACGTGCCTTCCTCTTTAACTCCTGCTATCACTAACATTTTGCAGGAGTTCGCTGACGTCTTTCCACAAGACGTGCCACCGGGATTACCACCTATTCGAGGGATTGAGCATCAAATTGACTTAATTCCTGGTGCATCATTACCCAACCGTGCACCATACCTTACCAATCCAGAGGAGACAAAGGAGATTATGCGTCAAGTACAAGAGCTGCTCGACAAAGGTTATATACGCGAATCCCTTATTCCTTGTGTTGTTCCTATCATTTTAGTGCCGAAAAAGGATGGTACGTCGCGTATGTGCGTTGATTGTAGAGGCATTAATAATATTACTATTCGTTATCGTCATCCTATTCCTAGGCTAGATGATATGCTTGATGAATTCAGTGGCTCTACAATATTCTCCAAAGTTGATTTGCGTAGTGGATACCATCAAATTCATATGAAATTGGGAGATGAATGGAAAACAGCATTTAAAACTAAGTTTGGATTATATGAGTGGTTAGTCACGCCTTTTGGGTTAACTAATGCACCTAGTACTTTCATGAGACTAATGAACGAAGTTTTACGTGCTTTCATTGGACAATTTGTGGTAGTCTATTTTGATGATATACTGATTTATAGCAAATCTTTGGAAGAACATTTGGAACATTTACGTGCTGTTTTTATTGCTCTACGTGATGCACGTTTGTTTGGTAACCTTGGGAAGTGCACCTTTTGCACCGACCGAGTATCTTTTCTTGGCTATGTTGTTACTCCACAGGGAATTGAAGTTGATAAAGCCAAGATTGAAGCTATTGAGAGTTGGCCGCAGCCCAAAACGGTCACACAAGTGAGGAGTTTTCTTGGCCTCGCTGGATTCTATAGGCGTTTTGTGAGAGATTTCAGCACCATTGCTGCACCTCTCAACGAGCTTACAAAGAAGGATGTGCCTTTTGTTTGGGGTACCGCACAGGAAGAAGCCTTCACGGTATTGAAAGATAAGTTGACACATGCTCCTTTACTCCAACTTCCTGATTTTAATAAGACTTTTGAGCTTGAATGTGATGCTAGTGGAATTGGATTATGAGGTGTGTTATTACAAGATGGCAAACCTGTTGCATACTTTTCTGGAAAATTGAGTGGGCCTAGTCTGAATTATTCTACTTATGATAGAGAATTATATGCTCTTGTTCGGACTTTAGAGACATGGCAACATTATTTATGGCCCAAAGAATTTGTTATACATTCTGATCATGAATCTTTGAAAGACATTAAAAGTCAAGAAAAACTGAATCGTCGACATGCTAAATGGGTTGAATTCATTGAGACTTTGCTTTATGTCATTAAACACAAGAAGGGTAAAGAAAATGTTATTGCTGATGCATTGTCTCGTCGCTATACTATGCTTTCACAACTTGACTTCAAAATATTTGGTTTGGAGACCATCAAAGATCAATATGTGCATGATGCTGATTTTAAAGATGTAATGCAGAATTGTAAAGAAGGAAGAACATGGAACAAGTTCGTTATTAATGATGGCTTTGTGTTCTGTGCTAACAAGCTATGCATTCCAGCTAGCTCTGTTCGTCTTTTGTTGTTGCAGGAGGCGCATGGAGGAGGACTAATGGGACACTTTGGCGTGAAGAAGACGGAGGACGTACTTGCTACACATTTCTTTTGGCCAAGATGAGACGGGATGTTGAGAGTTTTGTTGCTCGCTGCACTACATGTCAAAAAGCTAAGTCACGACTCAATCCTCATGGTTTACATTTGGGAGGATATACCACTGCACCTGGAGATCTTGTTTGGTTACATTTGCATAAGGATAGGTTTCCTAATTTGCGCAAATCAAAGCTAATGCCACGTGCTGATGGTCCTTTTAAGGTGTTAGAGAAAATAAATGATAATGCATATAAACTTGAGCTGCCCGCAGATTTTGGGGTTAGTCCCACTTTTAACATTGCAGATTTGAAGCCTTATTTGGGTGAGGAAGATGTGCTTCCGTCGAGGACGACTTCATTTCAAGAAGGGGAGGATGATGAGGACATCAATACCATTGTTACACCCACAGCCCCTGCTGCTATACATACTGGACTAATTACTAGAGCTCGCGCACGCCAATTCAATTACCAGGTACTTACGTTTCCTGGTAATGATTCTAATGTTCATGAGAATATGATGTTGCCTAAATTGGATACATTTGTTTTGCTTACAAATGAAGGGCCTGGCATGGATAAGAGGGATGAACACTAGAGCAAGACCAAGCCTGGAGATGATGGCATGCGCAAGGGGAATAAGAACGGAGTTACAAGTGATGATTTCAGGACTTTGAAGCCACCATAAGGAGTGCATGAAGCCTTGGACGAAATATACAAGATGTCACTTTATAAATTTCGCCCAGAGGCTATTCTAGGTGTTGCGTCACCTTATTATTGGGCCAGGCCCATGTAATTTCGAAATACTTAAGTATAGGCTGTTTTTAGAGTCCGTATGTGTGGGGAAACAAGAGTTAGGGTTCGATTCGGACCCCTCCCACAAGGCCACGAAATTACCCCTATTCCTCCATATATACAGCCCTTAGGGCGTCGTGTAGACTTTGGGATTTGTTTATTTAAAAGTTAGCCATCGCAACTTCGCGTACTTCATTTGTGTCCAACGACCAGACCAAGACCGCTTACGCATCCCCACCATTATCATTACTTCATATATATTCGCAATATTCAGATTGCTTTATCATATTCTTGCTTGTTCTTCGATTGCTTGCAGGAATAGACCTTCGTGGTCAAGTTGATCGTGCTCCGGCGTGGTCAATAACCTCTCGGAGTTGGTTTAGCGATTGCTAAGGCGCAACGTCGTGCACGTTTGTAGTCGGATCGTCAAAGTCGTCTCCACCAAATCGATAGTTATCATCTCATCGAAAGATCGAGACACCCTCACCTCTATCAGAACAAGTGCGGGCATCTTTTTGCAAAACTGGAGAAGTTTGGTTTGTATGCGCCATATCTATATCCGACGGCTATTGGTGAAAGATGGCAGGCACAACATGATCACCAACTCAGGACCTGTTTGATTCACAGGATTTTGAAAACGCAGGAAGAGGACACGGAAATATTACAAGTTTCAAACTGATATTACAAATGTTAGGAGTAATGCTGCACCTACGAAGAGGGAATTACAAATGTTAGGAGTAATCCAGGTGGATGCAGCATTATCGTACAAACTAAAATCCACCGCCTTGACAAGTCATTAATGGGCAAATAAGTTTTCGAGTCTCTGGCCACTTGATGTTTCAAAAACAAATTCAGCTTCTGCGGAGACTTTGTCATTTAGGCTTAGACGCTTGCGGTGATCAGCACGCCATTCATTGTTGCGCCAGAGAACGCCAAACCTCATTACCTTGAGCACACTTGCCTCCAGAACAAAGAACCTTGCCAATTTAGTCTCAGATGTGCTGCCACGGTAGTCGATCAAATCAATTTCTGCAAGATGGAGATCAAGGCATTCGATGAGATTGTTATAGTGCAGCACATTTTTCACTTTCGGGTCTTTTTTTATCTGCAAAAGAAGAGAACATATTAGAGCAGCTGGCTGTATAAGATTGCCGTGTCATCAAGAGGTACCAATATCATTCGCTCATACGATAGGGTTGACTGGCTAGTGATATTTTTTCACTCACTCTCTCTCTCTCTCTCTTTCTCTTTCCTCTCATTTGCCTAGGAGTACGTGAAGAGCTTAGGCATTTGTTGCCTTCCACTATATGGCCGATGCCATAATACGCATCGATGTCAAATCAAAAGATTTTGGCACCGCTCTCGCGATGTGAGAGAGTCGGCACCGCTGTGCACACAGACCCACATGTATAAACAAATCAATCAAACCAACTACACCAGCCTCTCACTCTCCCAAACAAGTGTTTTTTATTGCCTCAGTCCTCTCTCTCTCCCACGCAAGTGTTTTTTCATTGTGTGAGTTAATTTGGCACCTGAGCAAAGTAGGTGATCCAGATTGGGGACCAGGTGAGAAATGGAGGGGCATCGATGCCAAATGCATCACAAGTGAATTTGGCACGTGTTTTGGCCTACATAGTGGAGGGCCGTTATAGCCCACTTTTGTACTACCTCTTATTTAGTATAAAATTTTGACCATATATTTATGTAAGAAAATGCCAATGCATGTCACTAAAAATTACAGCATTTGAAATTATGTTCAAATACGAATCCAACGATATAGTTCTTAGTGACATGCATTAACATTTTGTCAGTTAAATCTATGGTCAAATTTTGATACTACAAAATAGGAAGAGTAAACCACGACGGAGGTAGTACTTGCTCTTAGGGTAACCATAGAGTTACTGGAGTAGTCTAAGTTACTTTCCACTATGACTAGCCTAGGCTAATATAGTAGTACAACAAAAAAACGATGCAGGTGATCACGTGAGAAAAAATACTAAAAACATTTCTTTCGGTGCAGTGCGTAGATGCAGTTTTGAACACTACACTTGTCATCGTAATTTGGGAAAATTACGAAAAATTTGAGCTACGTTGTGATTACCGTTTACTAATAGGAAAGAAGTTTCACCTCGATGAGTAGCTTCTCCGTGCATGGAAAGCATGTAAGGAATCCAACAACTTGATCCAAATTGGGGCCGATAGATTTTATTGCCAAGATCTTGACTGTGCCCATAGACTGGGTCAAGCTTGTGGGAATCATTTTCTGGAAGACGGTCGTAAATACATCAAGAAGAAATTTAAAAATGTGAATTTCAAGAAGCCGGAGAAGAAGATGAGTGCTGTACCTGAACGATTACGGATCCAATGAATAGTTCGGAGAATTTGTTAGACGAGTGCACCAACGCTGTCAATTTCGGCGCGTCAATGACCCTGATTTTTGTTGGACCTTGTAGATTAGATACAAGCAATCTCTCAAGCAAAGGCGCATTCTCAATGACCATAACGTGGAACAGCTGGAGTGATCTATTCCCAATTGATGTCTTGTTGCGGGGCCAGCAAGACACATAAATCCATCGGAGATTCATCGAGGCGATGTGGAGGCTAATGAACCCGTGGATCTGCTCAAGACAAAGGTACTCAAGCGCAGTACAGCTGTGGAGCAGGTGCTCCATAGCCTTCTTCGAGATGACAACGTTGAAGAGGTCGAGCTGCTTGAGTTGAGGGAGAAGAAGGGCGGGCACGTCATTAATCTGGGGAAGATAGCAGGAGCTGAAGCTGGCGCGGTGCAGCGTTGGCGCGAGGCGGAGCGCGGATGGCGGCAGAGAGCGACATCGTCCAGCTTCAAAGCTGAGCTCCTCGAGCTGATCTAGAGCGGGGGATAAGAACCACTCGTCGAACTTGGGTTGGACCTTGCAGTTGGTACTGAACATGCGGATGTCAAGGCGTCTGGCTGGCCCAGGGTGCGATGAAAGGATCTTGGAGACTACGGCCATGCGTTTGCATTCCCCGTCGCATAGGCAGCTGTCGACGGTGAGGTTGAGGGGGACGCGGCGCTAGAGGGGGCGCCACCACCGGGAGAGCAGGGCGGTCCACACGACAGATTTGGTGGGGAGGAGGCCGATGATGACGAGCAGCATGTCATCGGGGAGGCTGCTGATGAAGTCCAGGCTCGCCGGATGCGGTTTTGGCTCGAGCCGCCTCCGCTTGTTGGCTGCCTCGCCGTCCATCTCAACCGGCGGCGAAGCCGGTGTACACATGTGCTGGTGTGTGTTGTGTGCTGGGTGTGCGCGAGTGCGTCCTTCTGTGCATGCCGCCGCGCAGTGGTGAATTGTATGCGAGTGCGTCCTCCACGCGGAAGAAGTGTGTCCTCAATGCGCCCTCAATTTACTAGCGTGCGGGGCGCTACCCCGAGTGGCTTCAACTTTGTTTACTTCACCGCGTGTCAGATGGGCCTCTAGTTTACTTATTTTCACCCACTGCCACATGGGCCAGCACACGAAGATACCGAACACGACCTGACAAGGCAGCATGTGGACTGGTTGACCATTCGACTAAACAATATACGGAGCTATACGCTGACACAGTGGGTGTATAATCCGTCGGTATAGAGTGTTCGTGTGAGAGGGGAGGCCCGTGAGAGATAGCAGAGAGAGAGAGAGAGAAAGAGCTACTCCCTCCGTTCGATAATGTAGTTCCAACATTTTTTTAAAAGTCAAACTTTGTAAACTTTGACCAAGTTTATAAATAAATTACTTATATCTACAACACCAAAGATAAATGATAGTATGAAGTAAGTACATGTTGTGATTAATCTAATGATCTTTCCAGATGTAAATGTTTTTCTCCACATATACCTGGTCAAACTTTTCTGAGGTTTGACTTTTCAAAACATCCATATGCTTATGGACGTGAGAGAGTCCCTAACTAGAGAGAGAGAGAGAGAAATAGAAAGAGTGAGTGAAAAAAGTGTGTGTGCGTGTGTGAAAGAGACATGGACAACACTCGATAAAAGTCGAGAAAAAACGTGTGTGTCTTATCCAAATATATCACACATGCATCTTCGACAATAGAAGCAAGGTGAGGAGATAGTGTGTGGTTGCTTGCAACCGAGAGAGCAAGACCCCTAGCACGTGGCCAAGAGGGGTCTAACAAACAAGGGAGAGAGGTCGAGAGAGACGTACGGAGAAAATGCAGACATGGGGAGGAGAGAGTGTATGTTTGTCATAGAGAGATCCCCTGGAGATCGTGATGGGACTACATGGGTGGGAGATCGAGTGACAAGGTGTGTGCGTGATAGAAGATACCCCGAGAGATATCGAGATAGACGTATGGATGGAAGGAAACAATACGTGTGTTCCTGATGGCTAGTGAGAGATAATCATACTTAGCGGGGGGGAGTGCTTGCGCCTGTGATCGAGTGAGGGATTATGGTACTTATTAGGGGGGTGCGTGTCACATGGAGAGAGAACAAGGGCAGAGAGTGTTGGATGGGTCTATATGTATAGCGCGAACGATACATGTGTATGTGTGAACCAGGGAGATATAAAGTTTGATAGAGATTGAGGAGCCCCGATAAGGCTGAGTAGTGCGTCAGATAGCTACGAGGGGGAAAGAGATATTCCATCCGCTCGATAATGCAGTGCATGTAATTTTTTAGAAGTCAAACTTTGGAAACTTTGATCAGGTTTACACAAATGTTATTTATATCTTCAATACCAAAGATACATCATATGAATCTAATGGTATATGTTTGCCATCCAACTTATCTAATGTTCATAAATTTGGCGAAAAATGATGTGAGAGAGGGTCAGAACACGAACACACTTGCATGTGGACCTAATTTATGTATGAAAAGGGTTGTTTGCTTTTCAAATACTAAATGAAACTTCGATGTGGCACCTATCTCGCAAAGCGCACAGTATTGCATGCCCCACCCCCCTCTTGTGGGCACGAAGGGAATCTTAAGCTATGAATGCATGCCCCTCCCCCCAACTGAGGTTCACCTAGCAAAGTGCGAAGTAGCAGTCCCCACCCCCCCACACACACTCTCAGTCGGCGGGCTAGAGAGGCATCTCACCAAGATGGATCGTAAAACGGACCAAGAATAATTTACCTTGGTCGTACAACCTCTCTCTTGTTGTTGGTAAAAGTGATGGCCGTCCATGCGACCCCGGAGATGGGCTAGCTCGCCAATAATCACGCAAGTAGCTAGTCCCCGAAGACAACTACTGCATGCGTGTGGCCCAAACATATGTATGGAGAGGTGTGTTTTTGAGTACACAATGGAACAACTTTGATGTGGCACCGTGATTTCGAACTAGAAATCCCCATACTGAGTGAGGGTTAGGTTGACAATGCATATGTATGTTACACCACACTTCAAGCCGACGATGGGGATTCATGCATGCATGTGTGCATAGTATATGCGCTCAAACTTAATTAGGTCTGAATCTCACCATGACCTATACTACGATAACACAAACCAAACAAAGAATCCTCCATGGTAACCTATCTTGTTGTCGGTCAAGGTGATCATGGATGTCCATGCGGGCCCATGAATATATAGGCTTGTCGCCAATAACCACATGAAGGAGTGTACCGTTCGAAGGCAACCACTACATGCATATGTATGAAGGTGACGCGTGCATGCATGTTTGAATACCATTTCACAACATTGAATGTGGCGCGTGCGTCGAAAATCGTACACTCCCCACATAGAGCGAGATTGGTTCATGACATGCCGTTGTACTAGCCACTTCGACTCGATGGGAGGGATTCTTGGCTACACATGCATGTGTGTGTGCTCAAACTGTATCATGCATGTCATCCCAGAGCATGACCTATATATATATACACCGTATTACAAGCAAAAAAAAATAATCCCCTCCTAAGTCAAATTAACCTCTCTCGTTGTCAGGCAAAAAGTAGTGATGGACCAAGCGGGCCTACAGATGGAAAGCATCGATACCGCTGATAACCGCTTAAGTGGGTGCGAGAGGACAACCACCATCGCTTGGCATGTGGGTGACGGTGCACAAAAGAAGGGGCACACCTTTGTACCCCTTTACCTGTGCCCGGGCAGTCAAAGCCGCGCCCATGGTCACACCAAGCAGAACAGGGGAGGTGAACCAAGGTAAAACCGAAGCCCAAGACAACCAGAGCAACGCCAAGACCAAGGACGCAAAGAAGCAGAGGGGCGGAGCAGCTTCCCCCGGCAAGACCCTTGCCGGGGGCGGCCTCAGCGGCCCCGGCAAGACCCTTGCCGGGGCAGCTCGCCCCACACCAACAGAGCGAACCACCCTTGAGCCCACGGTCCCCAACACCATCATCCATGTGGGGCTAGGGGTCGGGAGGCACCTCTGTGGTGGCATGCAGATCTTTGTGAAGACAAGGAATATTCAAGATCAGATGAGGATTAGAAGACAGCAATCCTCGGCAAGATCCTTGCCGGGGGAACCACAAGACCTCCTTGCCGGGGACAACAGCGCACCACGGCAAGACCCTTGCCGGGCCCCCCGGCAAGGCTCTCGCCGAAGACGCCAACAGGGCCACTGCCAGGCCCACACCAGCCAAGTCTCCACCGCCGTTCGCATGCAGCTGCCAGCCCAAACCAGCTGGGCAGGCACCTGCGTGGCAACAGGCAGCTTCCAGGCTAACTCAGCAAGCGCCTGCGTGGCGGCATGCAGATCTTCGTGAAGACCCTACCACCGCGCCACCTCAGCTGCCTGCCTGCCTACATGGCGCCGGACGCATCGCTGGCCAGGGCGCGTGTCGAAGCGAGGAGGAGCGGCGACGGACGGGACGGGCTTCGCCCCCGTCCCCGATAAAGCTAGGGGACACCTCAGCGGCGCATTAAATGCGTCTTGTCCTGTAATACGAGCGATAAGATCGCAATACTGTACGCCTTTCCACCTCCTGTGTGCCACTCTGGCAGCCCCTTTCGCCTATAAAAGGAGGCCCATGGCATACTGGAGAAGGATTCGGCTCTTTCGAACCACACGCTCACCACAACTAGTTCGAGAGCTCAAGAACTCTCTGAAATACACCCACCAAAGCAGGACTAGGGTTTTACGCATCCTCGCGGCCTGAACCTGGGTAAACGATCCTTGTGCTGGATACTGATCCTGCTCTTCTTGCAACCCTGCGCCCCGGCAACCGTAGTAGGGATTCTTGTGATCCCATAGGTGTCGTTCCACATCAACATCTTTGGCGCGGCAGGTAGGGGGGCGCATTTGTGAGAATCTGGTCTAGTAGTTACCCTAGTAGCTCTTCGTCGCCATGGCTCCCAAGATCAACACGGCCACGGCGGTCGGCTTGTTGGGAGCCGAACGGCCCGTGCCGGTGCGGACGAGCAGTGGACCGGTCGCGGACAGGACCTGGGCCGCGGTCCGCGAGCACCAGCATCGCCCTGGCAGTCAGAGCCTGGCGAGCGGCATCGTTCGCGCGCCACACGACCGGCCGCACGTCGCCAGATCCAAAGACAGAGCTGGGGCCCCCGTACGCGGTGCGGGGCCCTCCAGGGGTGTCGTTGTGCCGCCTCCGGGCGGCGCAGCAACCTCCAAGACGCCCATACCGGCGACCACTGCGCGCTCTTCCCATGGTGTGCGCGCCGAGCAGCGTCACCACGCCAGTGACCCTGGGCACCGCCGTGGGAAGAGCCCTGTGCGTCGTCCACAGGATGAAGGAGTTCAGCATGCCCGCCGAAGTGCTGGCGAAAATGGCATGCAGCCGCTGGATCGTAATGGAGCTCCTTCTAACGTGGTTAGATGTCGAAGCGCGCCGCGATCCACACAGCTGTCGCCGCCGCCCACGCCAGCAGAAGCTCTGGTGCGCGCGCAGTTGCTCCTCGACTTCCCTCCTGCTGCAGAGAAGCTCGACGAGTGGAGGGCCACCATCCGGAGCCTCGTCGCCATCACCAACAAAGACGATCTGCGGCCGGCAGGGCCCTGGGGTCGGCGCTCCACCTAGCCACCACATGCTGGCGCTGGGAGGACTGGGGGAGCTGCGGCCACGGTGCACTCTTCTCCTCCTCGCCAGCCGCCGCGGGCATCGGCCCGTCGTGATGACGCTTGTGATAACATCTCCATAGCATCGTCCGACCCGTGGACCCTCCGCGACCAGCGCTAGGTCCTTCGGGAACGAGCTCATGAAGATGCTCGGACCACCATCGAGCGCCGACGTGAAACGCGCCACCAGTCAGACAAGCAGGCAGGACCCGCTATGGACCACCCAGTGTCGGGGGGATCCGGCGGCCTACCTTACGAGGTGGGCTGCCCGGCCATCACCCGTGAGCTACGGCAGTTCCAGTGGCCGTCCCACCACACGTTCAAGCCCGACGTCGGCGAGAAGTACATGGGCAAGACCCATCCGTCCGAGTTCCTCAGCATCTACACCATCACGATGCAGGCTGCTGGAGCCCGCGATGACAAGGTGCTTGCGAACTGTTTCCCGCTGGCACTGAAGCCTAATGTTATGTCTTGGTTGATGCACTTGCCGGCGGATTCCATTTCTTCTTGGTCGGATCTGTGCCATGAGTTTGTTGGCGCCTTCACAGGAGGCCACCAAGCTCATGGCCAGGCCAGTGATCTGCATATCATCCCCCAGAAGGAAGGGGAAACCCTGCGCAAGTACATCCAGAGGTTCAGCCAGGTGTAGTACAACATCCCTGACGTTCATCTCGCCGCTGTGATCAGCGCGTTCCACCAGAACGTGCGCAATCGCAAGATGCGCGAAGAGCTGGCGATGACCAAGGTTAAGGATGTGGCCGAGCTCTACGTTCTGGCCGATAAATGCGCCCGGGCTGAAGAGGGAAGGAAGTACCCCGGCGAAGACGCCGGTGCGGAAACCGACTCTACCGACGAACATGCGCCACCCCGACGAAGAAGGGCTGACGTCGCAACAGGAGACGGAAGGGCAAGGCCGTACTTGCCGTTGAAGGATCTGACGACACCGGCGCTGCCAAGAAGGTCAAGGCAGATGCCCCCGGCAAGGATGTTGCCGGGTGCGCTGCCTGCCGGGCCTTGGCGGCTACCGACAAGCCAGGAAGCTCCGGCAAGCAATACTGCAAGATCCAAAACTGCCGACAAGTCGAGCTGCTTGCTGAGAAGCAAAAAAGCTGAGTACGAGAGGCGGGACAAGGAGAAGGACCAGGATGGTGCCGAGGGATCCGGCAAGAAGCGTGGCGGCCAAGAAGCCGCCTCGGCAAGGACAACCAGCAAGGGAGGCCCGCCCGGGGCCGTGACAAGAGACAAGAAGACGATGGTCACGACGAGTCCGGTGAGCAAGAATTCCAGAAGGCTACGGAGGCCATGTGCGTCGATGGTGGCGCCTCGCTCCACACTTCTCACCGCCAGCTCAAGCAGTGGGCGCGTGAGATTACAGCAGCGGAACCGTCGTTCGACGCTCAGAAGCCGCTGAAGTGGTCCAACACGCCCCTCATCTTTGACGCCGAGGACCACCCCAACCGCACAACCACGGTCGGGTGTTTGCCATTGTTGGTCTCACCAACAATACGCAACCTCAAGGTGAATAAGATGTTGGTTGACGACGGGGCCGGCTTGAACTTGATCTCGCCTATCGTGATCAAGAGACTGCAAATTCCTGATGGAGACCTCGAGGAAACGGGTACGTTTCAAGGGGTCAATCCGGGGAGGAGCCAGCCAAAGGGGAAGGTCACACTGCCCGTGACGTTTGGAGGAGAGTTGAACTACAGGACGGAGAGGATCACCTTCGACGTAGCCGAGATCCCCTTGCCCTACAACGGGATCCTCGGCCGCCCGGCACTAGCCAAGTTCATGGCGGCATCACACTACGCCTACAACATGCTAAAGATGCCCGGGCCGTTGACCATCATCTCCATCCCCTCCGACAAGAAGGACGCGCCGATCTGCGCCGACCAACTCTACCGGAAATCAGTTGCAGCAGCTGCCGTCAAGGCACCTGCTCCTGCCGCTGAAGGCCCGGGAGGGAAGAAGAAGCCCGGCAAGACCTCTCGCACCCACTCCGGCAAGCGCACCTCCTCGGAGTGTTGTGCTACCGTCGAGGACATGCTAGAGAGCTCTACCGGCAAGAGCAAGAAATCCAGAGCTGAGCCGCCGTAGACCAAGATGGTGTCCGTCAGGGAGGATGGCACAGGAGGGGCCTTCACCATAGGCTCCATCCTCGACAGCAAATAGGAAGGCGCGCTCGTCACCTTCCTGCGGGCGAATGTCGACGTGTTTGCGTGGCAAGCATCCGACATCCCCGGCGTTCCCAGGGAGGTGATTGAGCACCACCTAGCTGTCTGTCCTCATGCGCGGCCCGTCAAGCAGAAGGTCAGAAAGCAGGCTCTGGAAAGGCAGGAGTTCATCATAGAGGAGATCAGGAAGTTGGAAGCGGCAGGTTTGGTGAGAGGAGTGCTCCACCCGACGTGGTTGGCCAATCCGATAGTGGTGCGCAAAGCGAATGGGAAGTGGAGGCTGTGTATTGACTACACAGATATCAATAAGGCTTGTCCTAAGGACCCCTTCCCATTTCCGTGCATCGACCAGATTGTCGATTCCACAGCCGGGTGTGATCTGTTGTCATTCCTCGACGCCTACTCGGGCTACCACCAAATCTTCATGACAAGAGAAGATGAAGAAAAGACAGCATTCATCACCCCATGTGGTATGTATTGCTTTTTACGGATGCCTTTCGGGTTGAAGAGTGCTGGCTCGATGTTTGCAAGAGCAGTCCAAATTGGTTTTGAACCTCAGCTCCATAGAAATATGGAGGCATACAAGGACGACATAGTGGTCAAAACCAAGGACGGGCCAATTCTTGTGCAAGATCTGGAAGAAACATTTGCCAACCTGCGCAAGATCAACCTCAAGTTGAACCCTGAGAAGTGTGTCTTCGGCGTTCCGTCCGGCAAGCTTCTTGGGTTCTTTGTGTCGCAGCGCGGGATCGAGGCAAACCCAGACAAAATCAAGGCTATTGAGCAGATTGAGGCGCCCAAGCGGATCAAGGATGCGCGTCGGCTCACTGGCTGCATCACCGCCATGAGCCGATTCATCTCCAAGTCTGCCGAGCGCGCCCTTCCTTTCTTCAAAATCTTGAAGAAGGCAGGCCCAATGGAGTGGACCCCAGAAGCCGAGGCAGCGTTGCAGGATCTGAAGAAATACCTTTCCTCCGCGCCAATACTGGTTGCGCCTAAACCACAAGAGTCGTTGCTGCTGTATCTGGCGGCAACGAATCAAGTGGTTAGCGCCGCACTGGTGGCACAGAGGGAGGTCGACGAGGAGGCAGTGATAGCGGCAGAACCAGCGGATGGCAAACCAAAGATTCCCCCAGCAGGGCCTGCTGCCG
Source organism: Triticum aestivum (assembly GCF_018294505.1). Lineage (NCBI taxonomy): Eukaryota > Viridiplantae > Streptophyta > Magnoliopsida > Poales > Poaceae > Triticum > Triticum aestivum. The sequence continues at coordinate 171,581,425 of NC_057796.1, forward strand.
GCAAGGCGAGGCCCCTGGCAGAGTCTGATGCCACCAAGGCAGTGCCCGCGCAGTCGAGTGAGGTGGTGCAGAAGAAGAAGATGATGCAGCACCCGGTTTACTTTGTCAGCTCCCTCTTGCAGGGAGCTAGATCGAGGTACTCCAGTGTGCAGAAATTGCTCTTCGGCCTCCTTATGGCCTTGAGGAAGCCGCGTCATTACTTCCAAGCCCACGAGATCACTGTCGTCACCCGCCTCCCGTTGGAACGGATACTGCATAACCCAGATGCAACCGGAAGGATTGTGGAATGGGCCTTGGAGTTATCAAGTTTTGGTTTGAAGTTTGAAAGTACCTCGAGAATCCAGAGCAGAGTCTTGGCGGAGTCCATTGCAGAATGGACCTTAACGCCTGACGAAGAAATTCAGGAGACCACTCTCCCCGGCAAGGAAGCAGACCTCGACTGGATCATGTACTTTGATGGTGCTTTCTCGCTGCAAGGCGCCGGTGCCAGTGTGCTGCTCGTCGCGCCCACCGGAGAGCACCTCAAGTACATGATCCAGATGCACTTCCCCAGGGAGATGTCTACCAACAACACTGCTGAGTACGAGGGATTGCTCGCCGGTCTCAGGATCGCGGCAGACCTCGGGGTTAAGAAGCTCATCGTCAGGGGTGACTCGCAGCTTGTTGTTAGGCAGGTCAACAAGGATTACCAGAGCCCATTGATGGAGGCCTACATAGATGAGGCGAGGAAGCTGGAGGAACGCTTTGACTGTATCCAAGCGGAGCACGTCCCCCGAATGGAGAACGACATCACCGATTACCTGTCAAAGCGTGTTGCATTCAAGCTACCTGTGGAACCAGGTACCTTTTTGCTCCGGTTAACTCAACCATCCGTCGAGCCATCAACGGGGCAGAACAAGTGGAGGAAGTCAGGTCCCGGCAAGTACTTTCCTACCGAGCCCCCTGGGCTGCCGGCAAGGGTGCTGCCGCGGACGCTGGGCCTGCCCAAGAGCAACTGGCTCCGGCAGGGCGTCAAGGCCTAGCCGTAGAGACAGCCGCTCCCATGGCGGAAGAGATGCCTTTGGTCCTTGCCGTCGAGCCCCAGGCTCCGGCATGGGCACAGCATACCGTCCAATTCCTCCAAACCGGGAGCTTCCCGAGGAGCAGGAAGAAGTGGAGAAAGTAGCCCGTCGGTCCGCCCTGTACCAGTTCGTTGATGACGTCCTGTACAGGAGAAGGCCGAACGGTGTGAAACTGAAGTGCATCCCCCGGGAGGAAGAACTGGAGCTGTTGGCAGAGATACATGGAGGCATATGTGGCTCCCACATAGGGTCGAGGGCCCTTGCCAGAAGTCGTTCCGGCAAGGTTTCTTCTGGCCCACCGCCCTCCAGGATGCGACATCACTAGTAACCAAGTGTGAAGCGTGTCAGTTCCATTCAAAGAAGCTTCATCAACCAGCTCAAGCCCTTCAAACAATCCCTCTCTCCTGGTCATTCTCGGTCTGGGGGCTCGATATACTGGGCCCTTCCCCCCGTGCTGTCGGGGACTTTGAGTACTTGTACGTTGCAATCGACAAGTTCACAAAGTGGCCGGAAGTGGAAGCACTGAGAAAGGTGACTGCTCAGTGGGCCGTCAAGTTTTTCAAGGGACTGGTCTGCCGTTTTGGTGTGCCAAACAGAGTCATCACCGACAACGGCACGCAGTTCACAAGCCACACCTTCATGCAATACATTCAAGACCTCGGTAGCAAGGTCTGTTTTGCTTCCGTGGCACACCCACGGAGCAACGGCCAAGCGGAGAGGGCGAATGCTGAAGTGTTGCGAGGCCTAAGAACAAAGACTTTTGGCAAGCTGCGCAAGAGCGGAAGGCACTGGATTGATGAATTGCCGGCGGTTCTTTGGTCGATCAGGACGACGCCAAATCGAGCCACCAGCCAGACACCTTTTGCCCTGGTATATGGGGCAGAAGCAGTTCTCCCCACGGAACTCATATACGGGTCACCTCGAGTGCTCGCTTATGATGAGCTTGAGCAAGAGCAGTTGCGCCAAGATGACGTGACGTTCCTTGAGGAAGATCATCTTCGGGCGGCTGTGAGAGCAGCACACTACCAGCAAGCCTTGCGCCGCTACCATAGCCGCAAGGTTCATGCCCGAAGCTTTGAGGAAGGCGACCTTGTTCTTCGGCGCATTCAGTCGGCCAAGAATTCCAACAAGTTGACGCTGAAGTGGGAAGGCCCTTATCGAGTAATACGAGTCACCAGGCCAGCGTAGTCCGCCTGGAGATCAAAGATGCCGTCCCAGTGAGCAACTCCTGGAACATCAAGCATCTTCGCGAGTTTTACCCGTAAGGCGCGGCTTGCCGGGCCTCCCGGCAAGCCACCTTTTGTAAAAGCTTTGCCGGCAAGGCATGTAACCCTTCGTACAAAGCCAGGCGCAGACCCTGAGCATAAATAAATGAAGCGCTGGCGCCCTAAGTTATAGCATGCATGCTAGGTCGAGTCTCGTCCTTGGTTAGGGTTGATAGTGCTTGGCGGCGACTCACCCCTAGCCTAGAGGTCGAGTGCGCGTCTATCTCTTTCTTTTCTGTCGTCCTTTGGTTCGTAGGGCACATGAGCACTTCTGCTGAGCTACTTGGAAGAAAGGAAACGGACCGGCGTCCCGACCCCGGCAAACCAGAGTTGCCGGGGGCTGAAAGCACAAGGATCCAACCGCGGCAAGACAAGGTTGCCGGGGGCTGCAGATCCAGATAAGTCTTTCATCCTCTATCATGCATTTCAGAACGGAACTGGGATATGTGAAACCTCGTTTTATTTCTAGGCCACCATGCTCCCCTTTTCTATACCCAAGGATTATCTCCTAGGCCCGGATTTGGTTGTAGTCGCGGTGGCGAGGCAGTAGAATGAGGAGCCTAAGCCCTCTTCATCCCTGCCTCCGCCAAGGGCGCGAGAATGGTCGAGCGAAGTGGGGAGACGGCAAGGCCTGTTGCTGGGTGAAAACGTTTATCTTAAATTGTAACAAGGATTCGCTCCTTGTCGCGGGGTCTACCCACGAACGAAAATCCCGGCAAACATCCCTTTTTCATTAAAAGCATCCCACACAGGTACAGTCCGTACGGAATGAAAAACATGAACAAGGGGGATTACAAGCTTTAAATTTAACAAGGCCCGAAGGCTTACATATTAAAAAAGAGATAAGATGCCCGTGATCCCTTTCTTGTCCCTCTCCTCAGGAGGTAGGTCAAGGAGGCGAAAGGGCAAAAGGGGCGCCTAGGCGAGCTACGAGCAGCAGAAAGCACCAAGAGAAGACCTCGGTGGTCGCCCACGGGTGGGCCGGTGATGACGGTGCCGGGAAAGGAGCTGGAAGACGAGGCGGTAGGACCGGCAATACGCGATGAAGGCGTCGGTGCCCGTGTACTCTGAGTTGACGGCCTTGCCGCCCGCCCTCTTCCTCTTCCGCAGCCTCCCAACGCCAGCCGCCAAAGGAGACGGCCCCGAGAAGTTCAAGGAGCTGGCCCCACCCCTGGCGAAACTCTGCCGGAGGAGCGGCCAGGTGCAGATGCTACTGCTGCCGTACCCGCCCAAGCGCGGGGCGTCCGACGCCTAGTCGGACTCGTCCCCGTCATCTGCCCCGCTGTCCTCCTCGTCACTTTCGCTCGAGGAAGAGCTTCCATTGTCAGAATCTCCGTTAGAGGAGCTCTCCACGCAGCACTTCAGGCGAGTCCCAAAGTCTCCGTAGACCTTGACGGAGAGCAGGCCGTCCTCCATAAATTTGAAGTAGAGGACGAGCCCCGCCGTCAGGCTGTGGATGCGAGCGAACGTCTTCCATCCGCGACGGAGGTACATGACCCGAGGAGCCGGGAAGTCGACGTCGACCCGCGTGCCCCCATTCCCACAGCCCCTCATGTGCAATCTGAGGGATTGGGGCGGGTCACGCTCCATCTCCCGAGCAAACGGGGCGGGAAGACGAAGACGGCGACGCGGAGGCCGGCGCAGCCTGCTGAAGAACTTGCGGGGCTGGTCTCTGACATGGCCTTCCATCGGAAAAGGCATCATCGGCGGGGACGAAGCCGGCGCGCCGCCCCGTCTTCCTCTTCCCCGAGCACTACGACCTCTGCCCCGGCCTCGCCCACGGCCTCGCCCCCTCCCCCTTCCCCTCGCGGCCGGCTCCACCATCGCGGGCTCAGGAGGAGGAGGGACGCACTGTCGAGCGGCGACCCTCGCCGCCACCGTCGAAGGACCATGATTCCCTTTCTCCATGGCGAAGTGAAAGGAAGAAGCAGAAGCGAGAGGAGATCGATGACAGAAGAGTGGGGGATGCCATCCCCCTTCCCCCTCTTTATAAAGGGGCGGGGTCGGGGCTCGGCCACCCCGCTCGGCCAATCCAGCCACCAGAGGCGCAGGGAATCGGGACCGACCCGCTGCCCCAACCAGCGACGGCCCGGTTTCCCGCCTCCACCGCTTGCCACCCCAAGCGCATGGAGGACGTGTGGCGAACGTGCAGAATCGAGGGGACGGGTGAGGCGACCTCGCCCCACTCCGTGATTATGGGGTGTGGACGCCTTGAAGACCGCAACCCGGCCCCGCGCGGTAAATGAGCCGCGCCTCCACGCCTCCCTCTTTTTATGGGGAAGGCGCGAGCCACCTCTTTACCACGATGTGACGCATGCATGCAGGAACCGCCCCACGCATGCCGCCCACGTCACGCGCACCCCTCCACGCCACGCCGCGCCATGCGCGGGTCGTGGGAAGCGCAGCGCGCGAAAAGTTTTACCACGGTAAAAACCGCCCCGCCTGCCCGCGCACCGTTTTTGGGCCTGGCCCAACAACGTGTCACGCTTATGTGTGGCCCAGGCCCGGGGGCTCCTGTCGGTGTACAAAAGAAGGGGCGAACCTTTGTACCTCTTTACCAGTGCACGGGCAGTCGAAGCCACGCCCACGGTCACACCAAGCAGAATAGGGGAGGTGAACCAAGGTAAAACCGAAGCCCAAGACAACCAGAGCAACGCCAAGACCAAGGACGCAAAGAAGCAGAGGGGCGGAGCAGCTTCCCCCGGCAAGACCCTTGCCGGGGGTGGCCTCAGCGGCCCCGACAAGACCCTTGCCAGGGCAGCTCGCCCCACACCAACAGAGCGAACCACCCTTGAGCCCATGGTCCCCAACACCATCATCCACCCGGGGCCAGGGCTCGGGAGGCACCTCTGTGGTGGCATGCAGATCTTTGTGAAGACAAGGAATATTCAAGATTAGATGAGGATTAGAAGACAGCAATCCTCGGCAAGATCCTTGCCGGGGGGAACCACAAGACCCTCGGCAAGATCCTTGCCGAGGACGACAGCGCACCACGGCAAGACCCTTGTCCGGCCCCCCGGCAAGGCTCTCGCCGAAGATGCCAACAGGGCCACTGCCAGGCCCGCACCAGCCAAGTCTCCACCGCCGTTCGCATGCATCTGCCAGCCGAAACCAGCTGGGCAGGCACCTGCGTCGCAACATGCAGCTTCCAGGCCAACTCAACAGGCGCCTGCGTGGCGGCATGCAGATCTTCATGAAGACCCTACCACCGCGCCCCCTCAGCTGCCTGCCTGCCTACATGGCACCGTGTGCATCGCTGGCCAGGGCTTGTGTCGAAGCAAGGAGGAGCGGCGACGGACGGGACGGGCCTCGCCCCCGTCCCCGATAAAGCTAGGGGAGACCTCACCAGCGCATTAAATGCGTCTTGTCCTGTAATACGAGCGATAAGCTCGCAGTACTGTACGCCTTTCCACCTCCTGTGTGCCATTGTGGCAGCCCATTTCGCCTATAAAAGGAGGCCCATGGCATACTGGAGAAGGATTCGGCTCTTTCGAACCACACGCTCACCACAGCTAGTTCGAGAGCTCAAGAACTCTCTGAAATACACCCAACAAAGCAGGACTAGGGTTTGACGCATCCTCGCGGCCCGAACCTGGGTAAACGATCCTTGTGCTGGCTACTGATCCTGCTCTTCTTGCAACCCTGCGCCCCGGCAACCGTAGTAGGAATTCTTGTGATCCCATAGGTGTCGTTCCACACCGACAGTGGGCCAAACATATATATGTTGAATACCCAAAATGCACAACTTTGATGTGCCACATGCCTCAAAAACCGTAAACCATGCACTCACACAGAGCGAGGTTCATGAAGTGTACGACATATGATGGTCCCCTTCCCCCTCTTTGACGCATACTATATGCTCCTACCGTAATACGTACAACCAAAAAAGAATCCTCATCGATGATGAAATTAATTAACCTATCCCGATGTAGGTCAAAGTGATGCATGCATGCATCGACGATGGCCTCGTGGGCCCATAGATGGATGTGTCACACGTGAGTGTCCCAGCTAGAATAACCACCGCCTGCATGCATGTGGGCCAAAGAGGTGTTGTGTCATGTTGGAATAGCCAATTTCACAATTTTGATGTGGCACGTGCCTCAGAAACCGTAAAGTCCCGACATTGAGTGAGGTGTACTTGTTCACGGACGCGTACGTATAGTATATATGCTAGTTCCCTCCCACCTCTTCGATGCGTAATATATACCACCATTACAAAAACGAAAAAGATTCTAGCTTGCTGGTCAAATGAACCTCACTGCCAGCTTTTCGTCAAAGAGATGGATGACGACCTCACGGCCCACAGAAAGCGTCACACGCGAGTATCGAGTGTCGTGTAGGACAACCATCGACTGCATGTGGCCAAAACATGTATGTATGAAAGGGTTGTGTAATGTTTTAAATAACGAATTCACGACTCTGATGTGGCACCGGCCTGCCTAACAAAACGGCCAACCCACACGGTGGCTCACAACTCGTAGTGTACTGCGAGCCACCCGCCACCCCTAGACGCACAAACCCAGACACACACCGCGAATCCACCGCAACTACACCACACTTCAAGCCGACGACGGGGATTCATGCATGCATGCGTGCATAGTATATGCGCTCAAACTTAATTAGGTCTGAATCTGACCATGACCTATACTACGATAACACGAACCAAATGAATAATCCTCCATGGTAACCTATCTTGTTGTCAGTCAAGGTGATCATGGATGTCCATGCGGGCCCACGAATATATAGGCTTGTCGCCGATAACCACACGAGGGACTCTACCATTCGAAGGCAACCACTACATGCATATGTATGAAGGTGATGTGTGCATGCATGTTTGAATAGCATTTCACAACATTGATGTGGTGCGTGCGTCGAAAATCGTACACTGCCACACAAAGCGAGATTGGTTCATGACATGTTATTGTACTAGCCACTTCGACTCGATGGGAGGGATTAATGCGTACACATGCATGTGCGTGTGCTCAAACTGTATCATGCATGTCATCCCAGAGCATGACATATATATATACCATATTACAAGCAAAAAAATAATCCCCTCCTAAGTCAAATTAACCTCTCTCGTTGTCAGGCAAAAAGTAGTGATGGGCCAAGCGGGCCTACAGATGGAAAGCATCGATATCGCTGATAACCGCTAAAGTGGGTGCGAGAGGACAACCACCATCGCTTGGCATGTGGGCCAAACATATATATGTTGAATACCCAAAATGCACAACATTGATGTGCCACATGCCTCAAAAACCATAAACCATGCACTCACACAGAGCGAGGTTCATGAAGTGTACTACATATGATGGTCCCCTTCCCCCCTCTTCGACGCATACTATATGCTCCTACCGTCATACGTACAACCCAAAAAGAATCCTCATCGATGGTGAAATTAATTAACCTCTACCGATGTAGGTCAAAGTGATGCATGCATGCATTGACGATGGCCTCGTGAGCCCACTGATGGAAGCGTCACACGTGAGTGTCCTAGCTAGGATAACCACCGCCTGCATGCATGTGGCCCAAAGAGGTGTTGTGTCATGTTGGAATAGCCAATTTCACAATTTTGATGTGGCGCGTGCCTCGGAAACCGTAAAGTCCTGACACTGAGTGAGGTGTACTTGTTCACGGACGCGTACGTATAGTATATATGCTAGTGCCCTCCCACCTCTTCGACGCGTACTGTATACCACCATAACACAAACAAAAAATATTCTACCTTGCTGGTCAAATTAACCTCACTGCCGGCCTTTCGTCAAAGTGATGGATGACAACCTAGCGGGCCCATAGAAAGCGTCACACGCGAGTATCGAGTGTCGTGTAGGACAACCATGGCTGCATGTGGCCAAAACATGTATGTATGAAAGGGTTGTGTAATGTTTTAAATTACGAATTCATGACTCTGATGTGGCACTGGCCTGCCTAACAAACCGGCCAACCCACACGATGGCTCACAACTCATAGTGTACTGCGAGCCACCTGCCACCCCTAGACGCACAAACCCACACACACAGAGCGAATCCACTGCAACTACGATGCATGTTAAAATAATTATCTCACGGTGAACATATGTTACCAAAGGAGGGACGTTTTAATTTTGAAAAAAAAACAGAGATCATTAAGACGTTTTAGTACATTAATTGATTGATTTTCTACGGTTATAATGTGCAAAAATCAAGTTTGCGCTACATGCACACATGACAGTGCACCTAAATGGATTGCAAAAACACATGTGTCTCACTGGGTGCATGTTTACTCCCCATGCAACAAATTTCAAACATTGAGAATCTTGATTTTTGAATTCTAGTACATCCAAAACTTATTTGAAGTTCATGAAACTTATCGTGTTGTCATATGGACACCAATACAAAGTGGCATTGTACTATTTTTGTCAAATTTGAGACCAGTTTTGATGTAATCTTTATCTAATTACAAAAGGGAGATTATTAATAATTGGGAACCAATATCCCAAACGGATTATTTATTCGAACCGTGAGCATTAGACCAACAATGGATACGTGCCATGCTTTGGTTAAGCAATAAAGCGACAACATTAATCATCCAAATAGAAAAACAATATACATGTCGTCGTGCGACCTGTGTGTCGTGCGAGTAGGCGTGAGTTGATGGGACGCATGCGAGCATTCCGCCGCGCAGGCAGACCCGGAGGCATGCATGCAGGTGTGTGAATTGACTTAGGCGTGCTCGCTGCGCAGTGTCATCTGGAGGCGTGCGAGTACCTGCATGAAATGACAGTAGGCATGCCAGCAGTCCGATGCGCAGGCTCACTGGGAGGCGAGCCATCGGTTTGACCACCGCCCGCCTCTCTCCCACTATGCATATTAATGGTGCGCCTGAGCGGCCGCACCCCCCATCCTCGCCACACACACCATCCTCTCTCCCCACTTGCATCCTCGACGCCGCTCTCAGTCCTCAAAGCCATCAGTGTATGAGGATGCCGCAAAGCACCCCATCGGAGGGAGTGGCGACGCTGGGGCTGCTAAAGCACCAGAGCATGGCATGGAGATGGAGACAGAGGTTGCCGTCACCGCCGACAAGTTACTGCTGCACCTTGACGTCGTCGACGGCGTCGAGCTTCCACAGCCAGAGGCGGAGTTCCACACCGACTCTGGTGACAACCCCGCCGACGACTCTAACGACCTCTCTAGCGACGACGGATAGCTAATTAGTCATCTATACCCATTTATGTGTCGAATAGATCATATGGTTTCTCTGGTTACTCCTGCCTCCCCCTTTTTGGAATAGAAATCCTATGGTTATGTTCTCCCAATCCATGAAATCTGAGTAAGTTTCATTAGATTTGTGTAGTGTATTGATTGTTTGAATGGTACAAGTGATAAGTGATTAGTTGTTTCATCTATGCAAATGATTTCTGCTAGTAATCTGACTAGGGTTAGTGTTCATGCTAATAATTCCTAGCCAGGACTTGGCAATTGATTTTGAATGACCTACATATGTTTGTGCCATTATTTTCTTCAAGATTTGTTTGTACATAGACGACTGTGCTTAAAAATCAAACCACAATCTCTGGATATGTATAAATAAATAGCCATGAATTCCTAATCCTACTTCATGGCATGTAAAAATAGATTTGATGCCAAATTTGTTTTACTATTTGTATAGGTGCTGTCTGGCGATGTGGACAGCGAGGATCAAGATGGCCAGAGGAGGTACAAGAGGCAAATCCTGAGGGAGCTTTATGCAGGAAAGCATAACAGGCTATTAGGACCTGGAACGATGGCTATGGATGCCCATTTCACGACCACAAGCTTCATGACACGTATCTAAGTGTTCTGGCACATGCGAGAGGACGGTTCGTAAGCTCCTTCAATGTAGCGACCAGACCTTAAACAGTCTGATCTCTGTGCATTAGTGTCATCCCTGGATCGGTAATGCTGACACGCACAATACTTGAGGATTTATAACAGAGTAGCAATCACACACTTATTACATCGAATGTCTCAAAAGAGAACTTATTACAATAAATATGGCTTAAGGCCATCTAATACGATAACAACGGAAGGCTTGGAAGCTAAAGTGAGTCCATCAACTCCAACGACATCACGGAGTGAAAGACAACGACCTATGGTTCCTTACCCGTCGTCTGAAAAGTCTGCAACATGATACGTTGCAGCCCGAAACGGGTCAGCACATGGAATATGCTGGCAAGGCAACACAAAAGAGTAATGAATGGAATAATGCTATCACTACATGCATATATGGCTGGTGGAGGCTGTATGGTTAACATGTTTTGCAGAAAGCCAATTTTTCCCTACAACAAAGGAATTAATTTTATTTAACTATCATGGTGGTTGTTAAACATTGAGAAGGTTCACCCAACTCAATCCCAATTAAGCATCATCATTAAACCCAATCAAATTATATTAAGAGTGATGAGATCCACATGATAATCCAAGAACTATACTCAAGATGTCCATAACCGGGGACACGGCTAACCATGATTAGTTTGTACACTCTGCAGAGGTTTGCGCACTTTTTCCCACAAGAATCGATCTCCTCCGTTGGATTTCTCGCACTACATAATGTTTGAGAAACGGATGACCGAGACACAGTCTTTCTGAAGAGGTCCCCTTAACCGATAGATAGGCCGGTACACCTACAATCCTCTACATCTGGTTAGCCCATCATGGAAAGGTTTCCCACAACTTACTCAACTATGCCAAAGCCCATAATAGCATGTGGCTGCACACGGAAGTTTCTAGCATGAATAATCTTATGATCCCTTTGAGCCTGGGTGGCAGTCCATAGGAGAATTACACGGTACCCCGGGATTTCCAAAAAAAATACAGACAACACTGGGTTCCTCAGGTGGCTCAATCCACCCAGATGTGTATTAAAGTTGCCACCTTAAGTTAACCATTAATTAACAATACTCACATCTGTCATGAATACACTCAAACCCAAACCACGTCTACGAGCATAGCACAACAATATAAGCAACGTAGAAGTAACTCCCATGGGTTTGATAATAAACAGGTGAATAGGTACTACCTCATCTACTTCCCAAACACACAATTTAATCTGATCCTAACCATACAATTGTTTGAGGATTGATCTAATGCAATAAAACTGGGTAGTAAAGAGGTATGATCAAAGTGTTACTTGCCATGCTGATGATCCGTGAAACCTAGAGACTCGTAGTAGCACGCTTCGTACTCCGGGTACTCTATCGCAAACTAACAAGCATACAATAAGCAATCAAGCAAAGATGCACGGGTAAAACTCAAATAAGAAGATCTAACCAGAAAGTTCAACTTAAGAACTCCGGTTTGCAAAAAGAATCAAATCAAACGAAGCAACAAAACTCAAACTGCGAAAGAAACAAGCTTCAATTACTAATCTGGACTAAATTCAAATTTTACAGTGGCAAAAACTTGTTTAAGTTGATTAAACTGAAGGAGGGCTTCGAGACGAAACTCTAGGTGCTTGAATCGCCTGATTCCGATAAACGAGCGAAAAGATAAATTAAAACGAAAATCAGATCAGAAATCGCAATCGAAAATAATCGCGAAAAAATCCGAGAAAAAGAAAAACTGACGAACAGGCTAACGAACGAACGTTCGCTGTCTGCGGTTAACGAGTGAAAACCGTTCGTTAAAACGAACGACGTTCGCTAAATAACTAAAGCGGGAAAAAAATAAAACCGGTCTATAAAAAAATAAACCGCGGGTTCTTAAAAACAACCGTACGGTTTTTCGAAGAAAACCGGCGGCGGCGGCGGTTGCTACCTCCGGCGAGGGTCCGGCGAGGCGGCGGCGGGTCCGACGGGGCGGCGGGGTGACGGCGGGGCTCCGGCGATGCGACGGCGGTGGCGATGGTCGGCGGCGAGGGGCGGGGGCGTCGGGAGGCGGCGTTGACGGCGAAGTCCGTGGCAGCGACGGCGTCGGCGGATCCGGCGGCGGCGGCTTAGGGTTAGAGTTACGCGCGGGTGGCCTCAAGTGGGCTGGGGGTCGCGGGCGGCGGCTTATCAAAGGGGGCCGGCTGGGGAGTCCTGGCCGGTTACGACCCGGAGTCGGTTCATTTTTTTAAATAATTCCGCACAGAAAAACAAAGAAAAGAAATACTAAACTGACTCCAAAAATCCTGACATAAATTTTCCCCGTCCTCTAAAAATCTACTGGACAAGGTGAACATTTATTTGGGACTCTAATGCAATTTTGAGAAACGCATATTTTCCTAATTCAAATAAAATAGCGATAAAACTCCGAATAAAATTCTTATTTGATTTTAATATTAAATCTCCAATATTTATTTATTTTTAGGAAGTCATTTTATCCTCTCTCTTTTATTTTTATAAAAGAAATATTCGTAGAGAAAATAATTAAAATCAAAAGATCCTCTTTTCAAAATTCGAGCAAACTCAAATATGAAAATAACGAAATTCCCAACTCTCTCCGTGGGTCCTTGAGTTGCGTAGAATTTCTAGGATCAAGCCAAAATGCAATAAAATATGATATGCAATGATGACCTAATCTATAACATTCCAAATTGAAAATTTGGGATGTTACAAACCTACTCCCCTTAAGATGAATCTCGCCCTTGAGATTCGGGTTGGCTAGAAAATAGGTGAGGGTAATCCTTCCGTAGGTCTTCCTCTCGTTCCCAGGTGGCTTCATCTTCGGTATGGTGGCTCCACTGAACCTTGCAAAACTTGATAACTTTGTTGCGTGTAACTCGGCTGGCAAACTCGAGAATCTTGACTGGCTTCTCCTCGTAGGTCAAATCGCTATCCAACTGAATCGCTTCCAGTGGCACTGTATCTCTCAGAGGGATACCAGCCATCTCTGCGTGGCACTTCTTCAACTGAGAAATGTGGAACACATCGTGAACTCCTGACAATCCTTCGGACAATTCCAACTTGTAAGCAACTTCTCCCATACGTTCCAAAACTTTCTATGGTCCCACAAAACGTGGTGCTAACTTTCCCTTAACTCCAAAGCGCTTCACTCCTCGAAGTGGTGATACACGAAGATACACTCTGTCTCCGACTTGGTAAACAATCTCCTTGCGTTTAGAATCCGCATAACTCTTCTGCGTGGACTGGGCTACCTTGAGTCTATCACGAATCAGCTTAACCTTCTCTTCAGACTCTTTAATCAAATCTGGTCCAAACAACTGTCGGTCTCCAACTTCATCCCACAGCAACGGTGTCCTGCACCTCGTTCCGTACAATGCTTCGAAAGGGGCCATCTTCAAACCAGCTTGATAGCTATTGTTGTAAGAGAACTCTGCGTAAGGCAAATTATCGTCCCAACTAGATCCATAATCTAGCGCACAAGCTCTCAACATGTCCTCCAAAATCTGATTGACTCTCTCAGTCTGTCCATCTGTCTGCGGGTGAAAAGTTGTACTGAACTCTAGCCTGGTTCCCTAAGTTTCATGCAACTGATTCCAAAACTTTGAGGTAAACTGGGTTCCTCTATCTGATACAATGGTCCTCGGAACTCCATGCAAACATACGATCCTGGTCATGTATATCTTTGCCAACTTAGCACTGGTGTAAGTGGTCTTCACTGGGATGAAATGAGCTACTTTTGTCAAACGATCGACTACAACCCATATCGAGTCATAGCCTGAACGAGTCCTGGGCAATCCCGTGATAAAATCCATGCCTAGCTTGTCCCACTTCCATTCGGGCATCGGTAATGGTTGTAGCAATCCTGCTGGCTTCTGATGCTCTGCCTTAACTCTCTGACATACATCACAAACTGCTACATACTCCGCAATATCCTTCTTCATTCCGGTCCACCAGAAGCTATCCTTCAAATCTAGTTACATCTTGGTATTTCCTAGGTGAATCGAATATGGCGAATCATGGGCCTCCTGCAAAATCAACTTCCTGATCTCCTGATCATTTGGCACATATACACCGTCCTCAAACCATAAGCTATCTTGCTCATCCTCACGAAATCCTTTAGCCTTTCCTTTGCTCATCCTTTCCTTTATCTCGGCAATCTCCTTGTCCGTCTTCTGAGCTTCTCTGATCTTATCCATCAAAGTAGGTTGAATCTCCAATGCTGCTACATAGCCTCTCGGAACTATCTCCAAACATAGCTCGCGAAGATCCTTTGCTAACTCCTTGGGTAACTCTCCGGTCATGAGTGTATTGACATGACTCTTGCGGCTCAACGCATCGGCTACTACGTTAGCCTTTCCGGGATGATAATGCAACTTCATATCATAATCCTTAATGAGTTCCAACCATCTCCTCTGCCTGAGATTCAACTCCTTCTGCGTGAAGATATACTTCAAACTCTTCTGAATCGTGTATACCTCACAATGGTTTCCGATGAGAAAATGTCTCCAAGTCTTCAACGCATGCACTACGGCTGCTAATTCCAAATCATGGGTAGCATAATTTAACTCATGGGGTTTAAGCTGTCGGGAGGCATATGAAACAACTCTTCCCTCCTGCATAAGTACGGCTCCAAGTCCTCGACGAGAAGCGTCGCAATACACTTCATAATCCTTGCGTTGATCTGGCAGAATCAACACTGGTGATGTAACCAAGCGTTTCTTCAACTCCTGAAAACTGGCCTCACATTCCTCAGTGCATTTGAACTTGGTGTCCTTCTTTAACAACTCCGTCATAGGCTTTGCAATCTTCGAGAAATTCTCAATGAACCTCCGGTAGTATCCTGCGAGTCCAAGAAAACTCGGGATCTCTCCAACTGACGTGGGTGCCTCCCAATTTGTCACAGTGACAACTTTGGTGGGGTCTACCACTATTCCTTCTCCGGATATAACATGTCCAAGGAATCCAACTTCCTTCAACCAAAACTCACACTTGCTGAACTTGGCGTATAGCTGATGTTCTCTGAGCTTCCCAAGTACTAAACACAAATGCTCTTTATGCTCCTCTTCATTCTTTGAGTAGCCCAGAATTTCATCAATGAACACCACAATGAACTTATCCAAAAACTCCATAAACACCTAGTTCATCATGTTCATAAAATAGGCAGGTGCGTTAGTCAGGCCAAATGACATAACGGTATACTCATATAGCCCGTACCTCGTGGTAAAAGCTGTCTTAGGTATATCCTGCTCTCGAATCTTCAGCTGGTGGTACCCTGATCACAGATCGATCTTGGAAAAAACCTTAGCTCCTTGCAGCTGGTCAAACAAATCATTGATCATCGGCAGTGGGTACTTGTTCTTGATTGTCACCTCATTCAATCCTCGATAATCAACAACCATCCTTAATGATCCATCCTTCTTCTCCACTAGAAGCACTGGTGATCCCCAAGGTGACGAACTTGGCCAAATATAACCTTTATCCAGTAACTCCTTAATCGGTTTCTTAATTTCCTCCAAATCCTTTGCGGGCATTCTGTACGGTCTCTTAGATATTGGCCCTGTGCCTGGAAAAAGCTCAATCAAAAACTCAATATCTCTATCCGGTGGCATGCCTGGCAACTCTTCTGGAAATACATCCGGGAAATCCTTCACCACTGGTACTTCCTCCTGTACAACTCCTGATAAGGAATTTACTTGAGTCCTACTCGGCACATGCCGGGATACATACTTGATCCTTCTTCCTTCTGGGGTGGTGAGCAAAATCGACTTACTGGCGCAATCGATGTTTCCTCCATACATCGATAGCCAATCCATACCCAAAATCACATCCAAACCTTGACAAAAAGATGGGCTGTCAAAAAGGTAGAGGAGGTAGGATGGGCAGTTGGTCAGATCTAGTATGGATCGTACATGGACGATAGTTGGAGTCGGCGGCTCTCCTAGGCTTCCCTCATCTGGGATCCCTGGGGAAGAGGATCAAGTTGGCAGATCTGAGAGGAAAACATGCCTACCTATGGTCAATGGCATCTGAAAACATCCTTGGCTTGCCATATACTCTGCTCCTGGCAAGCTGACTAACATAGGTGTACTAAGAACTTTGGTGGGCAGTTTATACTTATCCACAAATCCCCTTGATATGTATGAATGCGATGCACCAGTATAAAAAAGAACGAGTGCAGTAAATGACTTAACCAAAAGGCTATTCCTTCCGATCGATCTATTCAAGAGTTCGTACTAGAATAACACCAAAGCAAATTCATATTCATAATACTCAATCCACACAAAGAACTACAAGGAGACCCAAAAGTTTCCATCGGATAAAAGATAATAAAAACGTGCATCAACCCCTATGCATAGATTACCCCAATATCATCGCGGGAATCCGCAAGTTGAATGCCATAACATATATCAAGTGAATCAATAAGATACCCCAATGTCACCTCAAGTATTCTTACCGCAAGACATACATCATGTGATCTCAAATCTGAATATTCAATCCGACATGACAAAACTTCAAAGGTTAAAGATTCAATTCATCACAACACGAGTATAGAGGGGAGAAACATCATATGATCCGTCTATATTAACGAAGCCCATGATAGAGATCATGAGAGAGAGATTTATCACATAGCTACTGGTACAAACCCTCAGCCCCGAGGGTGGACTACTCCCTCCTCATCGTGATGGCCGCTGGGATGATGAAGATGGCCACCAGAGATGATTCCCCCCTCCGGCAGGGTGCCCTAACAGGTCAAGATTAGTTTTCGGTGGCTGCGGAGCCCTACGGCGGCGGAACTTCTGATCTTGGTTAACCCCCAAGGGTATCGGAATATTTGGTAATTTATAGTGCAAAGAAGGGGTACGGGAGGCCACCGAGGTGGGCACAACCCACCTGGGCGCGCCAGGGGGTCCTGGCGCGCCCTGGTGGATTGTGCCCCCCTCGGGGCACCCCCAGGTGCTGCTCTGGCCCATCGGGAGTCTTCTGGCCCATAAAAAATCCACAAAAAGTTTCGTGGTGTTTTGGACTCCGTTTAATATTGATTTTCTCCGATGTAAAAAACAAGCAAAAAACAACAGCTGGCACTGGGCACTTGGTCAATAGGTTAGTCCCAAAAAATGATATAAAGTTGCTATAAAATGATTGTGAAACATCCAAGAATGATATTATATTGGCATGAATACTTCATAAATTATAGATACGTTGGAGACGTATCAGGGGTCTCCTCATGTGCAATAGCGGAAACATCATATGGAGAATATTGATAACATGGCAAACAATCACTATTGTAGGATGCTGCTAACGTGACACTACGATTAGAGACCCTTCGACGAAACTGTGTGCGATGCAATAATCACAAACGGTGGTGTAAAAAACCCATAAAAAAGATGCAAAACGTTTGCGATGACGGATGCATCAAACACGGTTCAGATTTTAGTGGCGTGTGCGATGCAGGGCATACAGTTTAGTTCAATTAATTGTTTGCGATGAGGAGGAACAAAAGAAACGGGCAGCCAGATGAAGGTGTGTGCAATATACAGCATACGGTTCACTCGGATGAACTGTTTGTGATTAGGCAACACAAAAGAAACGGTCAGCCAGATAAAGGTGTGTGCGATATACGGCATGCGGTTCACTCCGATGAACTATTGTGTTGAGACAAGAGAACAGAAACAGATCAATATAACAAGATGTGTGTGATACGCGGCAAACAGGTCTGTAATCAGAAATGTGTGCGAAGACCGATAATAACTCAGACGATTGCTGCTAATAAGACGTGTGTGTTGTGCGATGGGATTGTATACAGAACAACATATATATATATATATATATATATATATATATATAGACAGACACACACACACTTGTAAGGACATGGTTGCATAACCAAATTAAACATCCACTTACATAGGTGGCTACTACAACATGACATTTGCACACACCAAAGTAAACTATTACATGCATAATTACATAGGTGGCTACTTTGTTCAGTTCATCTGACTATATATGTGGTGGAATTGTACTTAAAATTAGCAAGTATATATAGTTGAACTAGCTATTTCAGTACGTGGTTGGCAACAATTGGGGAAAAGTTTGGTTGGTTAAGCTGTCGAGTTGAACTGTTTGTATAAATTAAGAACGACTGCTTAATCTATGAATGAAATCTATGCTTAATTACTGAATTTTAGTTGCAAAAATTAGATAGTGGTAGTGATTTTTAGCTGCATATTTTGACAAATCACAGTGTTATAAGGATTGAAAAATGGCAATGTTAGATCAACAAATGTCAATCTTTCCAGTTTGACAAATGGCAACATACCCAATATGATAGATGCAAATCTTACCAAATTGTTTGTACATGGTTGTACACGGGTCATCCAAAACAACCGTTCGCATTGAAGGGATGCACAAATCCTCCGCTGCGAATTTTCCATCGACTTAAGGGGGAAGACCATAGCTCTCACTTTGCATACGGGTGTTCTATCTAAAACATTTGCGATCAAGAGCTGCAAAAATCCCGCTCGGCGCATTTTCTCCTGGCTTCCTGGGGAACCTGTCGGTTTGCATACCGGTGTTCTAACTAAAAGGTTTGCAATCAAGAGCTGCACAAATCCTGATCGGCACATTTTTCCTTGGCTTCCTGGGGAAGCTGTCGGTTTGCATACGGGTGTTCCAACTAAAACATTTGCGATGAGTGTTTTATATTTAAAAACTGTATTAAACTGCGGCTTGGGCGCCATTAATAGAGAGAATGTGAGCAAGGCGGGCCGCCATGGAAGTCAAAGGGCTCGCTTCCCAGTGAGCCTGCACGGCGTACAGCTCGCATGCTTCCCGGTGAGCCTCCGCATTGGAGTACAGCTCGCACGCCTCTCGTTTAGTCAAGCACTCAAGCACCTGTCCGCACGGCACCTCCTAGCCATTAAAAGAGTGAGGCATGGCGTCACGTGAATGGTTAACAGAACGCACACGATTTAAATTATACAAAACGTTTGAGATGTTACAGTGGCAGCTATTTGTTTCAAAATGCCTTTGTTGGCGGTTATTTGAGTGCGCCTTCTCTCAAAATGGACACGAAAAATACCACAGCATGTCGGGTGCCATTCCATGATGTCGGTGCAACAAACCCTGGGTCTGTTGCCAAGGTTGTGCACAGGCACGGGAACAAGATCGCGACACCAATCCAAGTCAGAGTACAGGAGGCCAAGAACTTCAGAGAACCAACATGCATATTAGAAGGACCAAGATCAAGCCAGAGAAGCGAGATACCACCAAGAGAAAAGCCTCCCTTGCCGGGTAGGCGAGCTCGGCGAGGGCGGGGTCACCCCCGGAAGAAAGCATCCAAGACGTCCCGGCAGGGCCTGCCAGGACTCACAAAGGCCAAACCACCTCACCCAACTACTCCACCACGACCCACGTCGTCGATCGATGCAGTGTCAAGCCGTACAGTGACTAAGTGGCAGCTATTCGCCACATGGGAGCTTTTCTCTACAGGAAATGCCCACGAACGACACCCGTCCAGTGACGTGTCAAGCGAGCAGGTGTGAAGCTGGCAAAACAGTCTGGTAAGGCTTGCCGGGCAAGCAACGACATCACGTTAAGTGGTGCATTTAATGCACCCTGTCAGCCTGCAGAGTTAGGTATGATAGCACTGTTTGCTATCTTATCAGAGCATAATGAGTACTTTGCCATTGTGGTGACCCCTTAATCTATAAAAGGAGGCCCATGGAAACCATAGTAAGGGTTAGAAGGTTGGACACCACTCGCTTATACGCACGTAGGCACTGTCGCCCCAAGGCATCCCTACCGGGCAAGTGTACTACGCTCCACCACCATTCTTTCACCATCAATCTACCAAAGCAGGAGTAGGGTTTTACGCCTCACGGCAGCCCGAACCTGGGTAAAATTGCTTGTGTGATCGCTGCCGCGCTGTCTCACGCTCTTCTGCTCTTTGTGCAACGTCACATCCCCCCTGCCGAACCAGGAAGGGTCCCTTGGTCCCATAGGTGGTCGTGGTTTCCAGCGACATCTTTGGCACGCCAGGTAGGGGGATCACGTGCACGAACCTGAAAGCATGCGCAACGCGTCATCTTAATGGCCATCTTCGTCTTCGACAGCGCCATCAACCATGGCGCCCAAGAAGAAATCCGGTACTTCGGCTCACCCATCCACCTCAAAGGCTCCACCGCCCACGCCCACCAATGCTACGGCAGACGCATAGGCGCACGAGGATGTGGACACTACTGGGGATGTGGTCGGAGCAAGCGGCACCATTACCACTTAGCCCGCAGCCGAAGCAGGAGCGGGAGACGTCGGAGGAGAGCAGCATCAACAACACACCGATGGCCATGCTCCACAAGGTACGGGTGAAGGGGTTACTCCGTCCACGCCCCTTCCTCCTACCAACGGGCACAGCCGCAGCAATGGCGCTCGGTCCGGGGCAAATCGCCGCCCCCGCCGCGGGAGCAACCGCCGCGCGTGCGCCTCCCCGGGATGGGTCGACCAAGTTGCTGCGCCCGACGGAGCTGCTGGCCCTCAAGCGCCTTCACCATGCCACCATGCCATCCAGATGGCCGCACCACAACAGTGGGGGCGAGGTACCGTTGCTACTAGCACCATCAGGAGACGAGCGACGGTGCGATCTACATCGTTGTCACCCATGCCGAGTACTGTTACGGAGGCCATGGCGCGGGCTCAGCTGCTGCTAAGGTTTCCACCCACGGCCGAGCAGATGGACGAATGGCGTGCCACCATCCAGAGTCTGCTCAGTTTTGCCAAGGTTGGGGGCTCGCAGCGAGCTGGCCCGCCACGGCCTCCCCAAGCGAAGATGACGGCTCGTGCTGCTGGCCACCCCCACGGTGCAGTCCCGCCACGGCAGCCAGCGCGCACAGAAGAATCAAGAACCTGATGACGTCTCGATGGCCTCTTCTGAGCCTCGAGCACGTCCAGGACGACGGCGAGCCCCGGAGGATAGGCGGAGGGGAGACGTGCGCGTCGTTGTCGAGCGACGCCGCGACGACCACTGCCGGACCGATGGGTGCGATGGCCCCGACGTCGACGAGCCTGCGCTCGATGTTGGTGGGTGCCTACCTTTTGAGGCTGGTGCCCTGCCTTTACTCGTGAGCTGCGGCAAGTCCGTTGGTCGTCCGTTCGCACGTTCAAGCCAGAGATACCTGAGAAGTATGATGGGAGGTTGAACCCGGCAGAGTTTCTGAGCATCTACACCATCGCTGTTTAGGCTATCGGGGGAAGAGATGAGAAGGTGTTTGCCAATTACTTCCCTTTGGCTCTCATGTCCAATGTGAGGTCTTGACTAATGCACCGGCCGGAACTCCATTTCGTCGTGGGCTGACTTGTGCCATGAGTTCATTGGCGCCTTCACCGGCGGCCATCAAGAGCCAGGCAGGCCCAACGGTTTGTAGCTTCTCCAGCACAAAGAAGGAGAGACCCTCCAGAAGGATTTGCAGAGGTTCAACAGGGTCCATAGGAACATCCCAAATATCCATCCAGCAGCGGTGATAGCTGCCTTCCAGTCCATTGTGCACAACCGTAGGATTCGTTCCAAGATGAACCTGCAGCTTCCCAAGACTGTGAAGGAGCTTTACGCCTTGGTAGATAAGTGTGCTCGGATGGAGGAGGGAAGGAAGCTACCCGGAGAGGAGGATTACCAACATCGATTCAGAGGATGATGATGAATCTACCAGTCAGAAGAAGAGCAAGAAGCGCAGTAAGAAGCGCAAGGATAAGGCGGTAATGACTATTGAAGGATCGGGTACACCTAGTACCGGCAAGAAAGCCAAGGCTGAGGCCCACGGCAAGGAAGTTGCCGTGTGCGCTGACTGCCGGGAAGCCGCGACTGCCGAGAAGGCCGGGAAAGGTGATGGGCCGTACTGCAAGATTCATCGGACCAAAGGCCACGACCTTAGAGTGTTATCAGGTTGAGCAGCTTGTCAAGAGGCAGAGAGCAGAATATGAGAAGCGTGACAAGGAAAAGGGTCAGAATATCACTGGCGGTAAGAGCCGAGGCGGTGAAGTAAATCACCCTGGCAAACCCTTTCGGAACCAAGGAAAACCCGCCAGAGGTCGAGAGAAGGAAGCCTGTGATGATCAGAGTGATGGAGGGGATGAAGAGGAAACCAGTGAGCAGGAGTTTCAGGAGGCCACTGACGCCCTGTGCATTGACGGGGGTGTGTCTCTACACACCTCGCACCGCCAACTCAAACGGTGGGCACGTGAGGTCAATGTCGTGGAACCAGCGACAGAGGCCCGGAAACCACTCAAATGGTCACGCACGCCCATCATCTTTGATGCAGAGGATCATCCTGATCGTACCACTGCGGTAGGATTTTTTCCATTGTTGGTCTCTCCAACAATTCGCAACCTCAAGGTCACAAAAATGTTGGTGGACGGCGGGGCCAGGTTGAATCTGATTTCCCCGGCAGTCATCAGCAAACTTTAGATAGCAGAGGAAGAGTTCAATGTCACCGACACATTTCAAGGAGTTAATCCCGGCAGGGGTCATCCTAAGAGAAAGATCACGCTACCGGCGACGATTGGGGGAGAGCTGAACTACCGGACTGAGAAGATTGTGTTTGATGTGGTCGACCTCCCATTGGCATACAATGGGATCCTTGGACGCCTAGCCCTGGCTAAATTTAAGGTGGCATCCCACTATGCCTACAACACCTTGAAGATGCCTGGGTTGATAGGAGTCATTATCATCCCATCAAACGAGAAGGACGCAATCATTTGCATGGACAAGATGTACCGGGACGCGGTCGCGGCAGAGGCAGCGGCAGCAGTAGTTCCCGCCAAGGACAACAGAGGGAAGAAGAAGGATAGCAAGGATGCTAGCAAGGAATCTGGGAAGCATACCTCTTTGGAGTGTGCTGCGCCTGTTGATGACTTGCCGGAGAGTTCCAGCGGCAAGAGATCTAAGGTCACTGCACCCCAAGTGAAGAAGGTCCCGGCAGAGCTGGCTGGCATTGATGGTACTTTCACTATCAGCGCCACCCTCGATGACAAATAGGAAAGTGCGCTCGTTACCTTCCTGTGGGCGAATATCGATGTGTTTGCCTGGCAACCATCTGATATCCCCGGTGTTCCCAGGGAGGTAATCAAGCACCACCTCATTATTTGCCCACACGCCCGACCTATCAAGCAGAATGTAACGCCCACGATGCGGCTATATCTCCCACGTGTCGAGGCACGACTTAGAGGCATAACCGCATAGTGGTTTTGTCGCAAGAAGGGTCATCTTCACACAATTCCATGTAATGAACAAGAATGGGATAAAGAGTTGGCTTACAATCGCCACTTCACACAATACATAAATATAATCCATACATCATCCAAAAAACACACATAGACCGACTACGGTCAAGATCCAAATGAGAAAGATAACCCCAAATGCTAGATCCCCGATCGTCCCAACTGGGCTCCACTACTGATCATCAGGAAAAGACACATAGTAACGACCACGTTCCTCATCGAACTCCCACTTGAGATCGATCCCATCATCTGCACTGGCATCGTCGGCACCTGCAACTGTTTTGGTAGAATCTGTGAGTCACGAGGACTCGGCAATCTCACACCCGCGAGATCAAAACTATTTAGGCTTATAGGAAAGGATGGTGCAATGAGGTGGAGCTGCAGCGGCAATAAGCATATATGGTGGCTAACATACGCAAAAGAGAGCGAGAAGAGAAGCAACGGAACGGTCGTCATCTAGAAATAATCAAGAAGTGATCCTGAACTCCTACTTACGTCATTCATAACTCAGACCGTGTTCACTTCCCGGACTCCGTCGAGAAGAGACCATCACGGCTACACACGCAGTTGATGTATTTTAATTGGGTCAAGTGACAAGTTCTCTACAACCGTACATTAACAAATTCCCATCTGCCTCATAACCGCGGGCACGGCTTTCGAAAGATAATACCCTGCAGGGGTGTCCCAACTTAGCCCATCATAAGCTCTCACGGTCAACGAAGGATAAACCTTCTCCCGGAAAGACCCGATCAGTCTCGGAATCCCGGTTTACAAGACATTTCGACAATGGTAAAACAAGACCAGCAAAGCCGCCCGAATGTGCCGACAAATCCCGATAGGAGCTGCACATATCTCGTTCTCAGGGCACACCGGATAAGTCAAGCTACGAGTAAAACCAGACCTCGAGTTTCCCCGAGGTGGCCCCGCAGGCTGCTCGGTTCGGACCAACACTCGAAGGAGCACTGGCCCGGGGGGGTTAAAATAAGATGACCCTCGGGCTCGCGAAAACCCGGGGGAAAAGGCTTAGGCGGCAAATGGTAAAACCAAAGTTGGGCCTTGCTGGAGGAGTTTTATTCAAGGCGAACTGTCAAGGGGGTCACTACAGGAATCAGCTACTTTGCCGTCTGCCACGGCAGACGGCAAAGGCAAGGATGGCGGACGGCAAAGGCCTTTGCCGTCTGCCGCGGAAGGCAAAAGGCTCCGGCAAAGTAGGCTACGGTAAAGAGCTTCTTTGCCGTCTGCTTTCTGAAGCGGACTGCAAAGGGGCCTTTGCCATCAGCGGCGGACGGCAAAGAAAGCCGACGGCAATAAATTCGCTGTTAGTCCGTTAGGCGGCTAACGGCAGCCTTTGCCGTCCGCCGCTGACGGCAAAGAGCATCCGGCCTTTGCCGTCCGCCGCTGTGACCTCTTTGCCGTCTGCTAGCAGACGGCAAAGTGGCTATATAGCCCCTATTTTTTTCTGTTTATTGTTATATCAATCCATTTTCACAGAAATTCAAACACACATATATATAAATATTCAGAATCACATAGTTTCAAACATCATACATCAAACATAGTTTCACCATCTTCATCAAACATCAAACATCATACATCCAATTCATATATACATAGTTTCACAAACATCCAATAGTTTCACAAACATCCAATACATCAAACATCTAACATCTAAACAGTAGCATTCTGCTCTTCTTATTCTTCTTTTCTTCTTCTTCCTATTCCTTCTTTTCCTCCTCTTCCTTGTTTTTCTTCATCTTTCCTTCACTAACCCTGTACATGCACTAATTAGTGCGTTGCGTTTGGAAGTAAAGCAGAATTTAGGCAGCGTAAATGAGCTAAAACCAGTGTGCAAAACAGAGAGCTCAAACCCATGCCCAGTCCCAATGATTAAAGGAAAATTAAATATGTCAAAAGGATCGCAATCCTGAAAATAATTGAGATGGGAAGTTGTACATATTGTAGGATGTATTAAACATACTGTAAATACAGCCTCTTGCCTTCTCAAAATAATACAACCTCTTGAATAACACAAGTGCAGACTACCAACACTAACGGAACCTTCTTGAGTTTACCTACCAGGAAGCATGTGGCTCAAGAAACAAGTTGGCATTGCCTATTAGGTTCAGGAAATTCATCCACACTCAGCTGATGCCTCTCTCTCGATTGCATTGCAGATGATGTGTAGGTTTAGACCATGGACCCCTTTTCTCCCTCTCTCTACTGATGGAATTGCATAGAATTCTAAACTGAATTTTCAGAACTTGGATGTTGATTGGATCTACTTGAAAGGCAGATTGCAGGTAGTACCAAGCATGCAGCGGATCCATAGGATTGAAACAGAGGCAACCCCAAAAAAATTACCTGTAGCCGCCGCATGAGGTGGTGCACGACGAAGAGTTGTCGTTCTGATGGCTGGCGTAGGCGCCCTTGTGGGTGGGTTCATCCTCCTGGTTGTCGTCGCCGTCGAGGTACTCGTCCTCTCGTTGTCGTCCTACTGTTGTTCCAAATCGAAGCACACGTGCATCATACATACATACATACAGGACCAAATATGATTTGAAATAGATAGAACCAAAGTGCAACTAGCCTAGTATATACATGACCTCATCAGGAACCAGAGTTATATAACAAGTAGTCCTACACAAGAGCCTACAGTCCGGTGGCATCAAGCACTAAACCAAACCTCATCACACACCCACCCACCTAGTTTGGTTTCACAACCAGCAGCATAGAAACGAACTAGGCTACAATAGAGCAATGTGATTGTTTGTAAATACAGCAGGGTTTTCACGCCCAAACTACGAGTGTCGTGTTCTCCTCAGGGACTAGGCGACCGCGACGGTGCAAGACTAAAGCTAGAACACACACTTTTGAGTGATAAAAACAGAATATTAAACTAGACTAACTAAGATCATCAACAAAGAAAATGACGAAGAAGCAAAGGGAGATGAAGATTGTCTTTACTCTGTCTTTTTGGTATTTTTATTAGGCTTGAGAAATTAGAAACTACACAGCCAGCATCTTCAACCAAGGGAATTAACAAGACTGAAACACATATATGTATATATAACTAGCAAGTATAAGTCACAGGGAAGGAACAAGATTATGGACATAATGCAACTGTTTAACATCACATACACACGTCACTGGTACATAGCTATCACATAGACTGAAAATTAAATGTTCTTGCATCTCACTTGTACACAAAGTAACACAAAATTCACAAGAAACAATAAGAATTTTTAAAAGCAACTAGCTGACAATTAGTCACACACACAAAACGCATATGATTTGGATTACACAAGACACAATACTGCTGGGCTCGCGACACACTAGCCAATTCACGTTGACAAAAATCAGTGCAACAATAATAGACACAAGGATTCAGAGTTTCAGACACTAGAAACTGAATATTGTATAGTTTTACACAAGTGCATTGAAATTATACTAGACCATAAAACACACAAGGGCACCAATAATGTGTGCAGAACAGTACACCAGATTCACATAACAGTTTTCAGAAATTTGCAAAAAGTAAAGAGAGAAGAGAAGCGGCAGCAGTTTAGATTCAGAGAAGAAAGGCAGAATTGGACGTAGAGAGAAGTAGAAGTGGCATGGGGACTTGGCAAAGGAGATGCAGCAGCAGGGCGTTGAGAGGAGGAGCAGCAGGTTCAGGAAGAGGAGAGGTTGAGAGGAGGAGGAGCAGCAGAAAACTGAGAAGCAGCTGGGGAAGGAAGAAGAAGAACAGCAGCGAGGAGGAGGAAGAAGAAGAACAGCAGCGAGGCAAAGAAGAAGCAGCAGGAGGGGCGTGGGAGAAGGAGCAGCAGGGAGGAGAGAGTCGCGGGGGCAGCCAGACACCTCATCTGGTCAGGCGCGCGAGCGTGGGGTGGGTTGGGCGCCAGCGTTCGAGGGGGAGGGACGGATCTGGCTGGAGGAATCGACGCAGTAGGGTGGGTGAGCTCGGTAGCGTGTTGCGCACCGACCATGGCCGCAGGAGCTCGCCGAAATAAGGTCGGTGGCGGTGGTGGCGGCGGCGGTGGCTAACCCTAGCGCGCGGGGGAGCAGAGAGGAGATGCGGGTGCGGGTGCGGGTGCGGGGGCGGGGGCGGGGGCGGAGCGGGGCGGCCGGCGACAGGGGTGGCGCGGGGCGGCCGCCGCTCGGGCACGGAGGCGGCGCGGGTGAGGAGCGGCGGCGGCTCGGGCACGAGAGAGAGAGAAAGAGAGCGGACAGAGAGAGGGGTGGGGCGCGGGCGCTGGCCGCTTTTTAGTTTGGTCACAGCTCTTTGTCGTCTGCTAGCAGACGGCAAAGAGCCTAGGTAACGGACGTTAGGTTGGCCACTTTCTTTGCCGTCCGCTAGCAGACGGCAAAGAGGGGGGCCGTTAGGTTTTGTTCTAAGCAGCTCGTTAGTGGGGCCCGCCTCTCTCTTTGCCGTCCGCCAGTTGACGACAAAGATTCTTTGCCGTCCGCCAGCAGACGGCAAAGAATTGGCTGATGGCAAAGACATTCTTTGCCATCAGCCAGTTCTTTGCCGTCCGTTTTTTTCAAGCTGACGGCAAAGATCTTCTTTGCCGTCTGCCAGCAGACGGCAAAGAATAGGCAGACGGCAAATAAGCAAATTCCAGTAGTGGGTCCCATAAATCACCCGACCGCGTAAGGAACGCAAACTCAAGGAACATAATACCGGTATAACAGAAACTAGGGCGGCAAGAGTGGAACAAAACACCAGGCATAAGGCCGAGCCTTCCACCCTTTACCAAATATATATAGATGCATTAATTAAATAAGAGATATTGTGATATCCCAACATATCCATGTTCCAACATGGAACAAACTTCAACTTCACCTGCAACTAGCAACGCTATAAGAAGGGCTGAGCAAAAGCGGTAACTTAGCCAAACAATGGTTTGCTAGGAAAAGGATGGTTAGGGGCTGACATGGCAATAGTGGAGGCATGATATAGCAAGTGATAGGTAGCGCAGCATGGCAATAGAGCGAACAACTAGCAAAGCAAAGATAGAAGTGATTTCGAGGGGTGGTCATCTTGCCTGCAAGGTTCTCAGAGTTGTCGAAAGCTTGATCCTTGTAAGCGTACTCGACAGGTTCCTCGTTCACGAACTCGTCTCCCGGCTCTACCCAAGACAAGAACACAAGCAACGGAACCACAATCAATCACGAGAAATGCACAAGCAACATGATGCAAAACATGTATGATATGCGAGATATGATATGCGATGCATATGCGTGCTCCGGAAGGAAAATGATAAACAAGACAGTAACTTGGCAAACCAAGCATGCCACTGGAAAGATGAGATGATTTCGGTCGAAATCAATATAAAGATCACCGGAAACGGATGCACGGTTTGCAAATGGCAAGCAAAACAAGAATGACACGAATTTGTGATTAACAGCATGATAGCACTTAAAATGCAACAAGCAACAATGCTACGACACTCCAACATAGCAACAAAGCACATGGAAGTGATCTACAGGAGAAGCTTGACAAAAGATGAACACTGATCTACGGCTAGATCACAACATAACAAGCTCAAACAAGCATGTCAAAAGTGCAAAAGATAACAGGTTCACAGACTTGGTGAAATTACTGGACATGGCAGAAAACAGCATCAGGTAGTAATGTTCAGAGCATGAAATCAACTTGCTACAGGAACTTAACATGGCAAAACGAGGCATGGAAGTGTTCTACTAAATGCATATGACAAAAGTCCCTTTCTGACCATAAGCCAAAAAGGACCAGAAGATATGATGGCAAGCATGTAAACATAGCAAGTTTCGTTATCAGGTTTCAGACTTAGCAGAAAACAGAGCATGACAGAAATAATAATATAAAGGCATCTTGGTGAGCTTGATACACTCACCACAAAGCAATGCATGACAAAACAAGCATACCTACAGCAAGATGGCATGTTTATGAAGCTAACCATGGCAAGAAAAAAAGCATAGCATATATGGATCAACTACAACAAGCTTGGCAAAATTGCATATCATGTTAAGAATCTGCCAGAAATATTTTATAGCAAAAGTAGAGCAAGATTGAGTCATGCTATGGCACTCCATAATTGCAAACAAGGGCAGGAATGGATCAATTACAACATTATCTACAAAACATCCTTAGTGAACATCTCCAAAATATGCATGGATCTCTCTGTAGCATCAAGTTTACATGGCAACAAAATAACAGCAGACAAAGACACAGAGAAATCACTCTCTGAAATCAGAAACATTACGGGGCCTAGTTTGCATGCTTGTGCTAGTCACCACAGAGATCACAAAAATACATGGCATACACCCCTGGAAAGATGGCATGGCATACAACAAAACACATGTAGAGCTCATGCCCATAAGATGCACAGATTAAATGATACAAAAATGACAAATCTCCAAGTTCTGATAAGAACCAGCAGATAACAGCAACTAGCCATCTTGCAACAGAGATTTGGGCATCCAGATGACCTCTAATGAACATGGTGCAATTGAACAAAATGTAGAGCATCACGAGACGAACAATTTGACATATTACACGCGCGAAACGGAGCTACATGCAAGGAGTTATGCAAAGTTGAACAGGGGTATATTTTGTAAAATATCAAAGACAGCAAAATCGGGGGGGGGGGTCTCGGGTCAACCTTGGCGTTGACCCAGATCGGATCGGCGAAGGAGCTCGGGCTCGGGGCCCTGCCCGCCGGTGACGGAGGAGGAGAGGGAGGCCGCGGGCATCGGCCGGAGGAGAGACGGCGGCGCGGGCGTCGGCGCCGGTGGCGGCGCACGGCGGCGGCGGGGCACGGCGAGCTGCGGCGGGCAGCGCCGGCGACGGCCGTAGGCGAGGGGCGGCGGTGGCACGGCGGCCGGCGGCGGCGAGGCCGGGGGGCTCAGGCGGTCGGGCCGCGGGGGCCGGCCCCGGGCCGGGCGGGCCGCGGCGGTGGGAGAGCCGACGGGGACAGGTGGCGCGACGCGGTTGGCCGGGCGGCGGCGGCGACTTCGTCCGGCCGGAGCGGACGTGTCCGGCGGCGCACGGGGATTTCCCTAGGGTTTCGTCTGCGATTCGTTTTTCGGGAGGGTCACATATAAATAGGTAGAGGGAGCTAGGAGAGTCCAAATGAGGTGCGGTTTTCGCCCACACGATCGTGATCGAACGACCTACAGCATGGAAGAGAGTTTGGTGGGTTTTGGGCTTGTCGTGGAATTGTCACGGCAGATGTCCTCGAGCTAGGACTTAGTCGTGGAGCCATCGCAACTAGGAAGCTTAAAGGGGTTAAGCGGGACAAGGAATACGAGGGTTTATACTGGTTCGGCCCCTTACAGTGAAGGTAAAAGCCTACGTCCAGTTTGAGGTGGTATTGATTAGGGTTTCGATAACCAGGGAGCTAATCTGCTATGCCCGGCTCTCGATGAGATTGTTCTTGTCCCTAAACCGCTGCCGGGTCGTCCCTTTATATAGGGAGGCTTCTCTGCCACTTCTCTCTCCCTCATCTTCTTCCTGGCGCTACTGCTCCCCTGCCCGAGCTCTGCTACTGCCGCCGCCGTCGCGCCCCCGGTCTTCGTCAACCTTGGCCGCTGCATCACCCTGACTCGGTCCAGACAAACGGCGGCCACCTCCGCTCTTCTTCAGCTCCGATGAGTCCTCGCCACTCCATAGGGCAGATCCGCACTAGGGCTTCATAGTTCCTCCTCTGTTCTTCGTAGTTCATCGCGGCTCTCAGTAGATTTGAATTTTACTGCCCTTTTTTTATCTTAGCTCTGTATAGGCTTACTGCGGCAGACGTTGAAGACCCATTTCACATGCAAATATCCCTCCTTTTACTGCATAAGAGCCTTGTTCAAGCTCAAAAACCTCCTCGCGTCTGTTTCTAGGTCTAGAAACTTTTCTTTTACCCGACCATTTTGATCCAAAAATTTTACTGCGATGTGTGAAACCTGTTTTACCACACTTAGTAAAATACTGCAATCATTGAATCTCTGTGGTTTACAGTTCCGGTTTAAAGAAACCACGCGCCGTAGAGCCTTCCGGCTTAAAGAAAACCATGCGCCATAAAATTTCCGGCTTAGCTGTAATAAGGCCTGTAGACAATCAAATTACTCTCAATTCCTCGGCGGCTTAAACAGCCCGATGCACTTAAATGTATACCATTAGTCCCCTTCATAAGCCGCCACCTTGACATTGAACTTGTAGATTTCTTCCGGCTCATAATTAACCCGGACGTTTTTCCTTTCATCATAGACTGCCGACTTTCACCATGCCTCCCAAAGCTCCCAAAGCCTCCATTACTTGCAACTGGATGAGGTCCAATGTCACCAATGAGACCCTAGCAGATTTTGTTAAGTCTGGATATCTGCCCAAGAAGGATGTCATGTCCTACCGTGCCCCTGACCCGTCAGAAGAGAGACCACAGCCAAAGGACGGGGAGGTAGTGATTTTTGCGGATCACATGAGCCGGGGCTTCGCACCGCCCGGCTCAAAGTTTTTTAGGGATGTTCTAAACTTCTTCGACTTGCGGCCTCAAGACATAGGACCCAACTCAGTGTCCAACATCTGCAACTTCCAAGTCTTTTGCGAGGTTTACCTTGGAGAAGAACCTAGTCTGCTGCTCTTCAGAGAGCTTTTTTACTTGAACCGTCAGAATGAGTGCGCCAATGGGCCAAGTCTGGAGTTAGGTGGCATCTCCATCCAGCGGCGTCGGGACTGCCTTTTCCCTTACGCAGAGCCGCTGAGCCACCCAAAGGACTGGAACATGACTTGGTTCTATTGACAAGATACGTCACCGGCTGATGAAAGTCCGCTGCCCGGCTTTCGCCCATCACGTCTGGAGTCAACACACCCACTGTCAGACAAACTGACTCCGGCGGAGCGCCAGCCTCTGCTCCCTACTATCAACAAGATCAAGGCTCTCCTGGGCAATGGTCTGAATGGAATCGATCTGGTCCAGGTCTGGATCTCGTGGCGGGTGATCCCATTGAGCCGCCGCCCCGGCTTAATGTGTGAGTACACGGGCCGAAAGGACGAACCTCAGAGACACAGCCGCAATGATCTTCCTGAAGACGTTGCAGAGGAGATGACCAAGGCTCTTTTAAACGAGAGCCTGGCAGACTGCGGAAGGACCGGGTTAGCCCCCTTCTGCAAGACCAACCTAGCCCCAGCGGTAAGCCGCCAATCTGATCATCCTATCTTCTTCTGTATATAACTTTCATCTGAACCGTTTGAAGAAATCATCATTGTATTTTTCAGGCTGACGACAAGTTCTGGCGGGTCAAATATGACCATGAGGCGGCCAAGAAGGCCAGAAAGGTGAAGAAAGCCGCCAAAAAAGCCGCTCCTCGCAAGAAAGGAAGCAGGCCTACTGCTTTAGAGCTGATGCAATTAAGCGACAGCTCCGAGTCAGAGGTAACCCCTGAGCCTTTAAGTCCTTGCTGTATTTGTTGTTTGTTGCTATCCGCCTTATCAATACTTGCTCATTGACAGGATGACACCGGCGCAAGTAACCCGGTGGTTGAAGAGGTAATGTCACTTTCCTCCGACTCGGAGCCCTTGCCAAAGCTGAAAGTCCGAAGGGTAACCCGGAAAGTAAGCTTTTCACATCCTTTAGCTTATCAAGACCCTCAATTTATTTTGAAGCGACGGGTTCATGAAAGCCGGCGACACACCCGGACCAACAAGGACACCGACCTCTCCTCCGGGCTACCTGACGCATCGAGGAAGCGCCGAACTGAGGTTATTTCCCACTTGTACCCTTTTCATCTGTTGGCGGGTGTTATCCGTCAGCCACTCAATTCTTCTGACTCAAATTATCAGGAGACCTCCCCCTCTTCGGGCGACTCTATGCAGTCGAGTCTTCCGGCTTTCAAGACCGTGCCCGGGTAATGATAACCCTCTTATATTTGTTTCGGTCTTTGCTCACACTTTTTATACTAACCTTTGTTGTTCTTTCAGTGCCCAGGCAAAGCTCACCAAGAGGGCGAAGAAAACCAAGTCGGCCGGAGAGCCGGATTTGCCTGAGCCAGAGGTGACGGTCCAAGAACCGCCAGCTGCCTCTGCACCTGAGGCCGCAGCCCCAACCACCAAGACAACTACAGAAGCTGCTGTTAACCCGGAGGCCTCCAGCTCGGCTCCCCCAGCTGATGACCCGGATGTGGTAATCACACGGACAGAGTTCGTTGAGCCGGGGAGACCTACCGTGCTGGCCAAGTGCTCCGCCAAAGGGGAGCTGCTAGAGTCGCACCGGGTTAACCTGGACCTCACCGACTACTCCAACTTGAACATTGGAGAGATCGTCTCTGGCTTCGTCAGCCAAGTGCACAAGAGACGGGACGCAGAGATTGCCATGGTGACCCAGATCCAGCAGAAATCTGAGGTAATATTCTGCTGTCCTCTTACTTACTGCATAGTTACCTTTACCATGCTAGCCCCCAAGTCGACGACTTATGATTGAATATGTTGTAGACTTAGGTTCCGGCTTACTCAATTGAGTCGGCAGTTTGTAGATAGATACGTTCAATATGCATTAGCCCCCAAGTGCCAAGTGTCTTTGCTTGGAAAACGCTTGGGACTTATATAGTAACTGTTCATGTCATAACCCGGAAATGTATGCAGGCTGCTGGCAAGAAGCTAGAGGCCGACATGGCTGATCTCAAGAACCGGCTGAAGATGCAAGAGATGGAGACCCGGAAGGCAAACGCCAAGTTCGTGTCCAGCATCGCCGCGCAAGAGAAGCTGAAGACGGAGTTCGACGCTAAGCGGAAGGCGTGGGCCGAAGAAAAGGCCGCATTGGTGAACCGGGCTGAACAGGCGGAGAAGGCTCTCTCCGAGAAGACCGCCGAGCTCTCCGGCTTGAAACGCCAAGTGTCCCAGATGGTGGCCGCAGTCTTTGGTAAGTCGTCTCGCCGGCTTTCATCAAGTTGAGAATGTTTATATCTCATAATTTCATCCTTGTCGGCGGCTTATCTGACTCTGTTTAAACAGGTCCCAGAAGTGCCAACCTGAATCAGAGTGTGGTGACCAAGCTGAAGGCCGTATATACCCTGGTGGAGCAACTCTACACCGGGTCACAACGTGCCTTGGCTGTGGTGGCCCTCTCCAACGAGGTGCCGACTCACCTGGCGGAAGTCCTTCGCCGGCTCGCTGTACTGCCTCAACGGATCCAAGAGCTGCGACGGGCCTCTGCAAGAGCCGGAGCAATCGCCGCGCTGAGCCAGGCCAAGGCGTTCCTGCCGGAGTTAGACCCGGCGGACATCGCCCTTGGCTATCCAAGCCTGAAGGAAGACGGCTCCGCTTTCGATCAGAAGGACTTCGCAGCTTGCGTGAAGGCCGTACGCCCGGTGGCCACTCTTATTGGCAACGATACCGATCTGACCAAGTACCAGCCGGGCTACGACGCAGAAAATTAGAGGATTCCAACCCCTCGCTATGAAGCTCTGAGTTTAATTCCGCTGGCTCGTCAGCACACCTTTGCCCCAGAGATTGACCCGGCTGGGTTAATTGACGAGGAAGCCCAATTCGAGGCGCTGAGCGGCATCGACTGGAAGTCGTCGACTTTCCAGACCTTGGGGACAGCCGGAGTAGAAGAAAGGAATGAGCCGGAGACTTCCACACAGCAAGCGTCTTAGCTTCTGCAGCCGGCTTACTAAACAATGTTCCACCCTTTTGGACTCACTGAGTCTTTGTAATAGAGTAGGACCAATACTTTTATCCTTGCCGTGCCATCGTGCATGCCTTTAATGTTAAAGTCTGATGAAGTTGTCTCCTTTATGTTTCTCCGGGTCATAATCAATCCTTTGTTTTCCTTAATCTCAAAATAGTTGCTGTTAACTGTCCTGCATAAAAGGGCAAAACACAAGTCTCGAGGCGGCTTACCGCCCTGAGAATCATAAGTTTTAGATATATAACCCGGAATATGAATCAAAAAGGACTGGTCTTCAATTATATCCTTAATACAGCCGTAAGAACATACTTAGCGGCCTGCAAGTATACTTCCGGTTTAGATAACGTGGGTAATAAGGTTGGTACCTCAATTCCGGTTTACCTGTCTTAATAACGCCCATTGTGTCCGACTAACACTGGTAGTCAAAGTTAAGCCGGCCAAGTGAGACCCGGCCGTACACACTTTGAAATGATCAGAAGAACTCTATAATGAAACAAAAGAACTTAGGAGCTTCCGGTTCGAATACGACCAGTGACCCGGCCCAAAGGGGTTATGCTAAGATTCGAATACGATCATATAGCCCCCAGTGGGTATGGCGATGCCAATCAAGAGGGTATCGACAGCTATGTTCTCTTTGGTTCGAATACGACCCATGTTTGAACAGGAAGCCCCCAAGTGATTTTAAGAATTGTTTAACGACGCTGATTCGAATACGATCCACGTCGGTTCCCAAAGGGGTGAAACCATGATTCAAATATGATCAAGGAAAACTCCCCAATGAGCTCGGCACTTTGCCAATCAAATGGGTATCGACAGCTATGTTCTCTTTGGTTCGAATACGACCCATGTTTGAACAGGAAGCCCCCAAGTGACCTTGTTGCTTATGGCTAGATTCGAATACGATCATAAGCCGGATCCTCCTTCAAGTCATCATGTAATCTTGCAATGAAAACAACGCGTGCATATTTGGAGGAGAAAAAAGGACAGAGGTCCTGCTTTATTGCTTATCATAATATATACATGGCTGAGAGAAATATGTACATCACGAGAGCTGGTGACTCAAGTGTAGTAAGGCCGAAGCTGAGCTATGTTCCACGGCCGACGGGTCTCTTCCTCCGACTTACGTGAATCTTTATGCTCCCGAATGTCAATGAGGTAATATGACCCGTTGTGCAAGTTCTTGCTGACCACAAAGGGTCCTTCCCAAGGCGGGGAGAGCTTGTGCGCATCTGTTTGATCCTGGATGAGCCGGAGCACGAGATCGCCTTCCTGGAAGACCCGGGTTTTAACCCGGCGACTATGATAACGGCGCAGGTCTTGTTGGTAAATCGCGGAGCGAGCTGCGGCCACATCACGCTGTTCGTCCAACAAGTCAAGAGCATCTTGGCGCGCCTGTTCATTGTCTGCCTCAACATAAGCCGCCACTCGAGGTGAGTCATGACGGATGTCACTGGGGAGGACGGCCTCTGCCCCATAAACCATGAAGAAAGGCGTGAAGCCTGTAGATCTGTTAGGAGTAGTGTTGATGCTCCATAACACGGAGGGCAACTCCTCCACCCAACAACCCGGCGTCCGTTGCAAAGGGACCAAAAGCCGGGGCTTGATACCCTTCAGAATCTCCTGATTAGCTCTCTCAGCTTGACCATTGGATTGAGGATGAGCAACTGAGGAGACATCAAGTCGGATATGCTCTCGTTGACAAAACTCTTCCATGGCGCCTTTGGATAGATTGGTGCCATTGTCAGTTATAATGCTGTGCGGAAAGCCAAAGCGGAAAATCACCTTTTTCATAAATTGAACCGCCGTGGCCGCATCGCACTTGCTAACTGGCTCAGCTTCCACCCACTTGGTAAATTTGTCAACCGCCACCAATAGGTGGGTCTTCTTGTCCTTGGATCTTTTGAAAGGCCCAACCATATCAAGCCCCCAGACCGCAAAGGGCCAAGTAATTGGGATCATCCTCAGCTCCTGAGCCGGCACATGAGCCCGTCGTGAGAACCTCTGGCAACCATCACATTTACTGACCAAGTCCTCTGCATCAGCATGAGCCGTCAGCCAATAAAAACCATGGCGAAAAGCCTTGGCCACAAGAGACTTTGAGCCGGCGTGATGGCCACAATCCCCTTCATGGAATCTCACGCAAGATCTCTTGACCTTCCTCAGGGGAGACACAACGCTGAAAGCTCCTGTAACACTGCGATGATGCAACTCACCATTGATAACAATCATTGACTTAGCCCGCCGGGTTATTTGTCTGGCCAAAGTTTCATCCTCAGGCAACTCGCCCCGGGTCATGTAAGCCAGATAGGGCATTGTCCAGTCTGGTATGATATGGAGAGCCGCCACCAGTCGTGCCTCCGGGTCAGGGACAGCCAAGTCTTCCTCTGTAGGCAGCTTAACAGAAGGATTATACAGGACATCCAGGAAAGTATTAGGCGGCACCGGCTTTCGCTGAGAGCCTAGCCGGCTTAGAGCATCAGCCGCCTCGTTCTTCCTGCGATCAATGTGCTCCACTTGGTAGCCCTGAAAGTGCCCAGCAATGGCATCAACTTCGCGGCGATAAGCCGCCATGAGAGGGTCCTTAGAGTCCCACTTGCCTGATACTTGTTGAGCCACCAAGTCTGAGTCACCGAAACACCTTACCCGGCTCAAGCTCATCTCCTTAGCCATCCGAAGGCCGTGGAGCAAGGCCTCGTATTCAGTCACATTGTTAGTGCAAGGAAACATCAACTGTAACACATAATGGAACTTATCACCTTTAGGGGAAGCCAATACAACTCCAGCCCCCGAGCCCTCCAACTGCCTGGACCCATCGAAGTGAATAGTCCAATATGTGTTATCCGGCTTTTGCTCAGGCACCTGTGACTCTGTCCAATCATTGATGAAATCCACCAAGGCCTGAGATTTAACAGCAGTGCGTGGCATGTATTTGAGACCATGAGGTCCCAGCTCTATAGCCCACTTAGCAATTCTCCCTGTGGCCTCTCTGTTTTGAATGATATCACCAAGAGGAGCAGAACTGACCACAGTTATGGGATGACCCTGGAAATAATGCTTAAGCTTCCGGCTTGCCATGAACACACCATAAACAAGCTTCTGCCAATGCGGATACCGCTGTTTGGACTCGATGAGCACTTCGCTGACATAATAAACCGGCCGCTGAACCGGATGCTCCTTACCCTCTTCCTTGCGCTCCACCACTATAGCCACACTGACGGCTCGTGTGTTCGCCGCCACATATAATAATAAGGGCTCCTTATCAACCGGAGCAGCAAGGACTGGAGGCTCTGCCAGCTGCTTCTTCAACTCCTCAAAGGCGGTATTAGCTGCATCATTCCAGACAAAGTTATCAGTTTTCTTCATCAACTGATATAAGGGCATGGCCTTCTCACCCAAACGGCTTATAAACCGGCTTAAAGCAGCGATGCGACCCGCCAAGCGCTGAACGTCATTTATACACGCCGGCTTAGCCAGGGAGGTGATGGCCTTGATCTTCTCCGGGTTAGCCTCAATGCCTCTGTCAGAAACCAAGAAACCCAAGAGTTTGCCTGCAGGAACACCAAAGACACACTTGGCCGGGTTAAGCATCATCTTGTAGACCCGGAGATTATCAAAGGTTTCTCTCAAATCATCTATCAGGGTTTCCTCCTTTATGGATTTAACCACAATATCGTCCACATAAGCATGAACATTACGTCCAATCTGTTTATGAAGACAGTTCTGCACGCAACGCTGATAAGTCGCCTGTGCACACTTGAGTCCAAAGGGCATGGATACATAGCAGAAGGCTCCAAAGGGAGTGATGAACGCCGTCTTCTCCTGGTCCTTAACCGCCATTTTAATCTGATGATATCCAGAATAAGCGTCCAGAAAACTTAAACGCGCACAACCGGCCGTAGCATCAATAATTTGATCAATACGGGGAAGGGCAAAAGGATCAGCCGGACACGCCTTATTTAAGTCCGTGTAGTCCACACACATCCGCCAAGTGCCGTTCTTCTTGAGTACGAGCACCGGGTTAGCTAACCATTCTGGGTGGAAAACTTCAACAATAAACCCGGCCGCCAAGAGCCGGGCCACCTCTTCACCAATAGCTTTCCGCCTCTCTTCATTAAACCGCCGAAGGAACTGCCTGACCGGCTTAAATTTCGGATCAACATTGAGAGTGTGCTCAGCGAGTTCTCTAGGTACACCTGGCATGTCAGAAGGTTTCCATGCGAAGATGTCCCTATTCCCACGGATGAACTCGATGAGCGCGCTTTCCTATTTTGGATCCAGATTGGCACTGATGCTAAACTGCTGAGATGAGTCACCTGGAACAAATCAACAAGTTTAGTCTCATCAGCCGATTTAAATTTCATTGCCGGCTCTTGCTCTGTAGTTGGCTTTTTCAGAGAGGTCATATCTGTTGGGTCAACATTGTCTTTGTAAAACTTCAACTCCTCTGTTGCACAAACAGATTCTGCATAAGCCGCATCACCTTCCTCACACTCCAGAGCCACTTTCCGGCTGCCGTGAACCGTAATGGTCCCATTGTGACCCGGCATCTTGAGCTGTAAGTACACATAACACGGCCGTGCCATGAACTTGGCGTAAGCCGGCCGTCCAAATATAGCATGGTATGGACTTCTTATCTTGACCACCTCAAAGGTCAATTTTTCCACCCTGTAGTTGTTTTCATCTCCGAAGGCCACTTCCAATTCGATCTTGCCGACTGGATAAGCCGACTTACCAGGTACCACACCATGGAAGATAGTGTTTGACTGGCTGAGGTTCTTATCAACCAACCCCATACGGCGAAAAGTCTCATAATAGAGGATGTTGATGCTGCTGCCTCCATCCATGAGCACCTTTGTGAACTTATATCCTCCCACTTGAGGAGCCACCACTAAGGCCAAGTGGCCCGGGTTATCCACCCGGGGAGGGTGATCCTCCCTACTCCACACTATAGGCTGCTCAGACCACCGCAAGTAGCGTGGAACCGCCGGCTCAACAGCATTCACAGCCCTCTTATGAAGCTTCTGATCTCGCTTACACAGGCTGGTGGTAAACACATGGTACTGTCCACCGCTAAGCTGCTTTGGATTGGTCTGATAACCCCCCTGCTGCTGTTGATGACCCTGGCCAGACTGTTGATTGAAGCCCCCTTGACCGTTCTGAGGATTAGAATTTGAGCCGCCGCCCGGGCCATGAAAACCGCCGGCGCCTGAGCCGCCGCCCGGGCCATTGTAATTCTTAAAGGCCTTCATGATTGCACAGTCCTTCCATAGATGAGTCGCTGGCTTCTCTCTAGAGCCATGCCTTGGACAAGGCTCATTCAACAGTTGCTCCAGCGTCGGGCCTGACCCGCCGCCTCGGGGAGGGGGCCTCCCTTTGCGTCGCTGGTTATTACCTTGTGAGCTGGCGTTGGCTACAAACTCTAAGCTGCCATCAGCCTTGCGCTTGCTTCCTCCTTGGTTCCCCGGGTTATGCTGAGGACCCTTGCCATTGCCGTTCTTCTTTCCCTTCCCTGTCCTTTCATCATCTGAAGGGGGATCCTTGGTACCATCAGAATCGGCGTACTTGACAAGAGCCGCCATTAGTGTACCCA
Organism: Triticum aestivum; assembly: GCF_018294505.1. Taxonomy (NCBI): domain Eukaryota; kingdom Viridiplantae; phylum Streptophyta; class Magnoliopsida; order Poales; family Poaceae; genus Triticum; species Triticum aestivum. Next base: position 171,622,104 of record NC_057796.1, read on the forward strand.
TATCATTGCAGTCGCGCTTAAGCCGCCCGAGTTTCATCTTCAGGGGCACAAAACGACAATTCTGCTCCAACATTAAGACTGCTGAGCCGGCATCCATCTTATCTGACGAATGTATGATCTCCTTGACCCGGCGAACCCAATGCGTCGTGGATTCACCCTCCTGCTGCTTACAGTTAGTCAAATCCACAATTGACATAGACTGCCTGCAGGTATCCTTAAAGTTTTGGATGAACCGGGCTTTCAGCTCAGCCCAAGACCCGATGGAGTTCGGTGGTAGCCCTTTCAACCAAGTGCGGGCAGTCCCATCCAACATCATGGTGAAGTACTTGGCCATTGCCGCCTCACTGACCTCCAGTAGTTCCATGGCCATCTCGTAACTCTCGATCCAGGCTGCGGGTTGTAAGTCAGCCGTGTAGTTGGGCACCTTCCTAGGGCCTTTGAAGTCCTTGGGTAGACGCTCATTGCGGATAGCTGGCACTAAACAAGGGACACCCCCAGTCCTGGTAGGGATACCCACGTCGACGGAAGTCGTCGGATAAGCCGGGGGGTCTGGTAAGCCGTCAATTGAGGCACCTGCTCCGCCTCTTGCCGCGCTCTGTCCTGGTCTGCTGCGTGGAAGGCTCCGTTATGAACCGGGCCATGGCCAGGGGGCGGGTCATGGCGTCGGACGTTACTTGAGCCGGTCGCTGAGACCATGTGCCTGCTGTAACTCGGGCTCCGGCCTGGGCGAGGGGTCGAGTGGATCCTGTCCCGGCTGTAGGAGTACGCCTCTTGCTGTGCCAGTGCTGTCTGAAGGAGTTCCCTGACCCGGCGGGTTTCAATAGCCGTCGGAGAGTCGCCGTCAACTGGGAGAGCCGCCAGCCGTGCTGCCGCAGCGACCATGTTCTCCAGCGGGTTATTATAATGACCCGGGGGTATTGGCACGTACTGAGGCGGGGCAGGGGGCACCTGGGGAGGCCCCATCACTTGTGGCTGAATAGGGGTTCCAGACCCGGGCACTATGACCCCTGGCGGGTTACTAGACCCTGCACCTGGCGTGTTGAAGAGGTTGCGTGGATCGTAAACCGGAGGGAGTCGAGATTGGGTCTTTTGATGCCTCCTTCTCATGACCTCATTGGACGCGTTCTGATCCATCGTGAGTTGGAAGGACTGCGCCTGGATCAGCTGAGTTTGGGCATCGAGAGCCGCCCTCTCCGCAGCCATCCTGATCCCTTCCGCCGCAAGATCCTCCTTAGCTTTCACTAGATCCAATTTTAACTGTGCCACCTCCGCATCGTGCTGAGCTTGATCTGCCGGGTCAACCGTGGCGGTTAACAGGGCCGTCATCTTGTCCGTGAGATCCATCAGCACCTGAGCCGGAGAAGGCACCGGGTTTCCCGCTCCAGCAGCGGGGTTCTGAACAGGCTGCGCACCGGCCATAAAGATTCCAACCCGGCTTGGCGGCTCAAATAGGTCCGGAATACTGTCACCATCGGAACAACCCATGAGCCTGCCATCTTGAAGTTGATACAACGAGTTTGACTCATCGGTGGCCGACTCGCCGTCAGAGCCGGCGGCCGTCTCATCACCAGATCCAGATCGATCAGAGAGTCCTCCATGGATACACCCCACAAAAGCATGCCTTAAGGCAGGCCGGGCCCGGGCGGGTCGCGCACGCTGAGCCGTCTCGACGAGATCGGCGCAGAGACCCGGCTCAGGGCCCGGCTCACCAATCTTGCCAATGAAAACATGAATTCCGCCGAAGGGGACCCGGTACCCGTACTCAATTGAGCCGGCGTCGGGGCCCCAGTTTGCATCGTCGATGTAGAGCTTGCCGCGATGACTCTTGGTCATCCGGCCCACAGCGTATCCCTTGAGCCCTTCGAAGCTGCCCTTCAAGAACTCAAATCCACCGTGCGCTGGCCCCACGGTGGGCGCCAACTGTCGTGGAATTGTCACGGCAGATGTCCTCGAGCTAGGACTTAGTCGTGGAGCCATCGCAACTAGGAAGCTTAAAGGGGTTAAGCGGGACAAGGAATACGAGGGTTTATACTGGTTCGGCCCCTTACGGTGAAGGTAAAAGCCTACGTCTAGTTTGAGGTGGTATTGATTAGGGTTTCGATAACCAGGGAGCTAATCTGCTATGCCCGGCTCTCGATGAGATTGTTCTTGTCCCTAAACCGCTGCCGGGTCGTCCCTTTATATAGGGAGGCTGACGCCCAGCAGCTCTCAGAGTCCCGCGCCGGCTCATAAGAGTGTCCGGCTCGGACTCTCAACTATTCTTGCCTTACACTACAAGTTCTACCATAATAATGATTGTAACTACGGGCCTTAAGCCATATCCGGGTCTTAAGCCCATCTCTGGCCCATCGTCTTCAAGCTTGGCTCCGGGCTTCTGGCGATGACCATATGAGTAACCCGGCCCCTCCTGGTGGGTGACTCTAAGGTCTATATCCTCAACAGGGCTGTTTAGAGAGGGGGGTTTGCTGCAACACACAAATGGACATTGCGGATGCCCGGTTAACCGTTGGAGTACCAAACGACCTCCAAATGGAACGAAACTTGACCGGTGGTCTACCGGTGGTATACCAAGGCCACTTGACAAGCCTCGGTCCATTCCGAGAACGTTTGACACCCGCTCACGAAAGAAAACAAGAGGGGTGCGCCGGAGGAGATGGGAGCGCCGGATTGCAAAACGGACAACGGGGAAAATGCTCGGATGCACGAGACGAACACGTATGCAAATGCAATGCACATGATGACATGATATGAAATGCATGACATGAACAAAATGCAAAACGAAAGACAAAACCCGACCACGGAGGGAATATCATAACACATAGCCGAAAATGGCAAGAGTCGGAGTTACAAATATGGAAAGTTACATGCGGGGTGTTACACAGAAGGTTCGGAAGCAGGCCTTGGAAAGGCAGCAGTTTATTGCAGAGGAGATTAAGAAACTTGAAGTAGCTGGTTTGGTCAGAGGAGTACTACATCGAACATGGTTAGCAAATCCAGTGGTCGTTCAGAAGGCTAACGGGAAATGAGGCTTTGCATAGATTTCACAGATCTCAACAAGGCTTGCTCGAAGGACCCGTTTCCCTTGCCGCGCATCGATGAAACTGTGGATTCCACTTCATGCTGCGAGTTGCTTGCCTTTTTGGATGCATATTCTGGATATCACCAAATCTTCATGTGTAAGGAAGACGAAGAGAAGACGTCGTTCATCACTCCATGTGGTACATACTGTTTTATCGGCATGCCATTCAGATTAAAGAGTGTCGGGTCTACTTTTGCAAGAGCAGTCCAGATTGGTTTCGAGCCACAGCTATACAGAAACATTGAAGCTTATATGGATGATATTGTTGTCAAGACCAAGGACAGAGCAACCCTTATTCAGGATTTAGCAGAGACATTTGCCAATCTACGCAAGATCAACTTGAAGCTCAACCCCAAAAAGTGTGTGTTTGGCGTTCCCTCCGGCAACCTGCTTGGTTTCTTTGTGTCCCATCAAGGGATCGAAGCCAACCCCCACAAGATTAAAGCTATCGAGCATATTCAAGCGCCAAGGACAGTCAAGGATGTGAGGCGCCTGACAGGGTGTGTTGCCGTGCTAAGCAGATTCATTTCCAAGTCTTCCGAGCGCACCCTGCCGTTCTTCAAAATTTTGAAGAAGGCAGGGCCCATGAAGTGGACTCCAGAAGTAGATGCAGCTTTGCAAGAGTTGAAGACCTACTTGTCCTCTGTGCCTACCTTTGTTGCTACCAAACCACAAGAGCCGTTGCTACTATACTTGGCGGCAACCAACCAAGTGGTTAGCGCAGCCTTGATGGTGCAACGGGAAATGGACGAAGCAGAGAGTGAGCAAGGACCAGCAGAGCGAGAGAAGGATCAGGACAGAAATGAGCACGGCAGCGAGAGCAACCCCAAGGACACGGCAAGGAAGAAAGTGGTGCAGCGCCCAGTGTACTTCGTCAGCTCCTTACTATAGGGGGCTAGATCGAGGTACTCTGGCATGCAAAAGTTGATCTTTGGTCTCGTCATGGCCTCAAGGAAACTGTGCCACTACTTTCGAGCCCACACGATTACGGTTGTCACTCACTTCCCGTTGCAAAGGATACTCTGAAACCCTGAGGCTACCAGAAGGATAGTGGAGTGGGCTTTGGAGTTATCCAGTTTTGGTTTGAAGTTTGAGAGCACATCAACAATCTAGAGCAGGGCATTGGCAGAGTTTATTGCAGAATGGACGCCAACCCCTAATGAGGAAGTGCCAGAAACAGTTATCCCCGGCAAGGAATCGCCCCAAGAATGGATTATGTATTTCGATGGTGCCTTTTCCCTACAAGGTGCAGGAGCTGGCGTACTTCTAGTCGCCCCCTCCAGGGAGCACTTGAAGTACGTTGTCCAAATGCATTTTGCTCGAGAAGAGGCCACCAACAATACAGCAGAGTATGAAGGGCTCCTTGCTGGGCTCAGGATTGCCTCAGAATTGGGAATTAAGAAGTTGATTATTCGAGGAGATTCACAACTTGTGGTGAGACAAGTCAACAAGGATTACCAAAGCCCATTGATGGAGGCATACGTTGAGGAAGTGAGAAGATTGGAGGAACGCTTTGACGGATTGCAAACAGAACACGTACCTCGTGCGGAAAATAGCATAGCTGATCATCTGTCAAAGTGTGCTGCGCAGAAGCTCCCTATGGAACCAGGGACTTTTGTTCTCCATCTTACTCAGCCCTCTGTATCCCCAGCAACAATGGGCCGGAAAAGGAGAAGGTTGGACTCTGGTAAGCCTCTCCCGGTAGAGCCCTCCGCTCCTGGCAGAGACCCTGCCGGAAACAACTCCTCGCCACCTGCCAGACCGCACCCTCCAGCCGGGCTCATGGACCCCAGGAACGAGGAATGTGCCCCCGCAGTTGAGGAGGTGCCGCTAGTCCTCGTTGCCGAGTCCTAGGCTCCAACTTGGGCAAGGCACATAGTCCACTTCCTCCAAACCGGAGATCTTCCCGACGACCAAGATGAGGCTGAAAGAGTAGCCCTGAGGGCCAGTATGTATCAGTTTGTCGATGAAACTCTATACAGAAGGAGGCCCGACGGTGTGAAATTGAAGTGCATCTGCCGGGAAGAAGGAAAGGAACTGCTGGCTAAGATACACAAAGGCACGTGCAGCTCCCACATTGGATCAAGGACATTGGTTGGAAAAGCATTCCGGCAAGGATTCTATTGGCCCACGGCCCTCCAAGATGCGGTTGACCTAGTCACCAGATGTGAAGCCTGCCAATTCCATTCCAAGAACACCCATCATCGGCCCTTGCCCCTGAGCAATTGGGGGCTTTGAATTCTTGTTTGTTGCTATCGACAAGTTTACAAAGTGGTCGGAAGTGACTGTCGTGAAAAAGGTGACCGCACAGTCAGCTATCAAGTTCTCGACAAAATTGGTGTGTCGTTTTGGAGTCTCGACAAGGATCATTACCGACAACGACACCTAGTTCACGAGTCGTTCCTTCATGCAATATGTTCATGCCCTCGAATGCAAGATCTCATTTGCCTCTATTGCACATCCCAAGAGCAATGGACAAGCTGAGAGGGCGAACGCTAAAGTGCTGCAAGGACTCAAGACAAGAACCTTTGATACACTGCTGAAGCACGACAGGCGGTGGATCGGTGAGCTGCCGGTAGTCCTCTGGTCCCTCAGAACGACACCAAATCGGGCTACCGGGAGACTCCCTTCTCCCTAGTCTATGCGGAGAAGCAGTTATCCCTAGGGAACTCATTTACGGGTCGTCTCGAGTGCTTCCCTGCGATGAAGTAGTGCAAGATCAGCACCGGCGTGACGACGCTATGCTACTCGAGGAGAACCATCTCCAGGATACTACGCGTGCTGCATGCTATCAGCAAGCCCTACGCCGCTATCATAGCCGCAGGGTTCATGCCCGGTGTTTTGAGGAAGGCAACATTGTCCTTAAGCGCGTTCAGTCCACCAAGGGTACAAATAAGTTGACGCCGAAGTGGGAAGGCCCTTACCAGGTAGTACGAGTCACCAGACCTGGCACAGTCCGTCTGGAGACCGGAGATGGCATTCAATTGCAAAACTCATGGAATATTGAGCATCTCCGCAAGTTCTACCCGTAAGGCGCAGTTGTCGGGCCCTGCCCGGCAGCCACCCTTTAGTATAGGCCTTGCCTCAGTTGCATGTAACCCCTTGTACAAAGCTAGGCGATGACCCTGAGCAACAGAGAAATAAACGAAGCGCTGGGGGGCCCCCGACCAAGTTGCATGCATGCATGAGCATTCCAAGAGCACCGCATAAGCATTTCATAAGCATTTGCGTATGCATGTAGATAGGATCGCATCTTGCATCATTCCCATCTGCATGAAGCTGCAGGTTCCTGCCGTGAACTTGGCCTCCACAAGGAGTTGGGAAGATGGACCAACACTGCGATCCCCGGCAAGCCAAACAGATAAGTTCTACCTGTTGTCCATAAGTGTTCTGTAAGCTAGGTCTTGTGCATAAGAAAACCTCGCCACTCTTTCGAAACTTAGGTGCTCCCATCCTTGACTCGAAAGTTGCTTCGGTCAAGATGGTCGCAGTGGCCTTTGGTAAAAATAAGTTGGCGGGGGGCTGGTCCCTTTATCTTTTGCCCGGTAGGCTCAGTTCTCTGGCAAACGAAAGGGTACCGGCAGGATAGCCTGCCGGGGAAGACTCGTTTATTTAAACTAAACAGGCATCCCACCTCTCCATGGACGTATACATGCACGGGTTCCCAGCAAGGTTCGTATTTTTCATTAATATGCTGATAATACAGAACACAAACATGGACTCGAGAGATTACATTATAAGAATTAAAATTTGGCAAATGCCTACAAGTTTAAGATTGAAAAAAGATAAGTGATCCGTGATGCCTTTGCCCTTGTCCATCTCCTTCGGAAGAGGTCGAGGAGGCCAGGAGCGTACACTGCTGGGGTTCGGCGCCTCCCTAGGATCAGGATGGCGCCGCTCCCCAGCAAGGAGGAAGAAACCAGAGGGCAGGCGTGGATGGTGACACTGCCAGAGGACCAGATGGGGGACACGGAGTCACCGGCAAACATGACTCGTCGGAACAGCCGTCCCCGGTCTTGACGCGTCATGGGTTGCCGACGTCGTCCGCATCACTACCACCCAAAGACCTCAGCACGGCAGCCACCTTGGACACCATGCCCCCTGGGTCACCCCACAGAGAGCATGGTCGTCCCCAGCAACCCTGACGTTAGAAGTCATCGCATGTTCCGAAAACGTCGCCGCGAAGGGAAGAAGAATGGGGAGCGGCCAAATACCACGCGCCATACCCACTACGGGCTTCGACATGGTGTTGTCCGCATCCCCTCCCACTGGAATAAAGGCTATGGGCGGCCCAGCGGCAAGCACGCTGGAGTTGCCACCTCCGGCGTTGTCGCCGCGCCGCCCGAGTACCCCCTTTGGATCCGAGAAAGGCCTCATAATGGAGCCCGGGGCCTGGCCACAGGCTCTTCTCTTCAACATAACCAGCAGGAAGCAGAAAACAAAGGAGGGGGAATGCAAGGATGAATTACTCCGCCCTCCCTTTGCCCCCCCCCCCTTTTATAGGCGGGTCGGGGAGGGGAGCCGCTCCCTCAACGGGCGGCCACCATCCTCCTCCATCAATTCAAGAAGTTCAGGCCCTCGCCTTGATGCTCTACCATGCCACGCGCCTCCGTTACCTACCCCACGCGATGCATGCGGAATACGTGGCTAAGGATAAGAGCATGGTGGGAAGAGTGAATTGGCAGTTTCTACCCCGTGCATTAAAGTCATTCACGGGCCATTACAAGAGCGGTCCCACCACTATTGGGTTTACACGACATGCGGAGAAATCAGAAACTAGCCCAGGTTCGAGATTAATGAAGAAGCAAAGAAGACCTCAAGAGACCAGCCTCTTCAGCACCACTGCCTGCGCACTTTTTAGGCCCTACCTCGATGATGCTCGGCAGCACGCTCGAGGCAGGCCCGGGGGATTCTGTCGATGCAACAAACCCTGTCTGTTGCCTAGACTGTGCACAAGCACGGGAACAAGATCGTGACACCAACCCAAGTCAGAGTACAGGAGGCCAAGAACTTTGGAGAACCAACATGCAGATTAGAAGGACCAAGATCAAGCCAGAGAAGCGAGATACCGCCAAGAGAAAAGCCTCCCTTGCCGGGCAGGTGAGCTAGGCAAGGGTGGGGTCACCCCCGGAAGAAAGCATCCAAGACGCCCCGGCAGGGCCTGCCGGGACTCACAAAGGCAAAACCACCTCACCGACCTACTCCAGCACGACCCACGTCGTCGATCGATGCGGTGTCAAGCCGCAAAGTGACTAAGTGGCAACTATTCGCCACATGGCGGCTTTCTCTACAGGAAATGCCCACGAACGACACCCGTCCAGCGACATGTCAGGTGAGCAAGTGTGAAGCTAGCAAAACAGCCCGGCAAGGCTTGCCGGGCAAGCAACGACGTGACGTTAAGTGGTGCATTTAATGCACCATGCCAGCCTCTAGAGTTAGGTATGATAGCACTGTTTGCTATCTTATCAGAGCATAATGACTACTTTGCCATTGTGGTGACCCCTTAATCTATAATAGGACGCCCATGGCAACCGTGGAAAGGGTTAGAAGGTTGGACACCACACACTTATATGCGCGTAGCCACTCTCGCCCCGAGGCATCCCTGCCGGGCAAGTGTACTACGCTCCATCATCAATCCACCAAAGAAGGAGTAGGGTTTTACGCCTCACGGTGGCCCGAACCTGGGTAAAATTGCATGTGTGATCGCTGTCACGCTGCCTCACGCTCTTCTGCTCTTTGTGCAACGTGACATCCCCCCTGCCGAACCAGCAAGGGGCCCTTGGTCCCATAGGTGGCCGTGGTTTCCCACGACACATGATATCATGCCAAGTTTCATGAATTTCAGACGAGTTTTGGATTTACTAGAATTTAAAAACAAAGTATCTTAAAGTTTTGCTGGCAATCAGTAGTGCCCTGGTGTTTGAAATTCATTCCCTTTTCTTGCATGGGACCTAAGCATGCACCCAAGGACACAGATTTGATTTTTCAACCAATCTATATGCACTAGGGCATGTGCATGTAGTTCAAATTTAAATTATGCACATAAAATGCCTAGAAAACCCAGTTAATGTATAAAAATGTCCAAACGAACGCCGAAAAATTCCAAAATTTAACACAACACTCTAATTGTTATATGTTGACACTAGAATTTTTTTGAAAGAGGCAACGGATATAGTTTCGTCCCCAAAGGTGGCACGTTCCCACCGAAACCATCACACTTGTTGTGAGAAGCTCTGGTTTGTGAGAAGCTTAGACCCAAACCTGCCCCAAACAGGACAAAAATCTTACCACATCATGTTGATGCCGCTCCATGATAGCATGCCAAGTTTCATGAATTTCGGACGAGTTTTGGATTTACTAGAATTTAAAAAACAGGTATCTCAATGTTTGCGGCCGAGTGATAGTGGCAGGGTGTTTGATATTCATTCCCATTTCTTCCATGAGCCCTAAGCATGCAAGAAAGGACAGATTTGTTTTCTCAACCAATTTATATGCACTGGAGCATGTGCATATAGTTCAAATTTGAATTATGCACATAAATTGCCTAGAAAACCCAGTTAATGTATAAAAATGTCCAAACGAACACCAAAAAATTCCAAAAATTAACACAGCACTCCTATTGTTCTATGTTGACACTAGAAAATTTTTCAAAGCAATAAGAGGCAGCGGATATCGTTTCGTCCCCAAAGGTGGCACGTTCCCTACTGAAACCATCACGCTTGTTGTGAGAAGCTCTGGTTTGTGAGAAGCTTATACCCAAACCTGCCCCAAATGGGACAAAAAAATTACCATGGCATGCTGATGCCACTCCATAATAGCATGCCAAGTTTCATGAATTTGAGACGAGTTTTGAATTTACTAGATTTTAAAAACCAGGTATCTCAATGTTTGCGGCCGAGTGACGGTGGCAGGGTGTTTGACATTCATTCCCATTTATTGCATGGGACCTAAGCATGCAACCAAGGACACAGATTTGATTTTTCAACCAATTTATATGCACTGGAGCATGTGCATGTAGTTCAAATTTGAATTATGCACATAAAATGCCTAGAAAACTTAGTTAATATATAAAAATGCCCAAACGAACCCCGAAAATTTTCAAAATTTAACACAACACTCCTGTTGTTCTATGTTGACATGATACGGCTCCGTCGTATCTATAATTTTTGATTGTTTCGTGCCAATAGTATACCACTTTCCCATACTTTTGGCAACTTTTTATATGATTTATTGGACTAACCTATTGATCCAGTGCCTAGTGCCAGTTCCTGTTTTCTGCATGTTTTTGTGTCGCAGAGCATCCATATCAAACGAAGACCAAATGCGATGACAATTTACGGAGATTTATTTTGGAATATATGCGATTTCTGGGAGTTGGAATCACCGCAAAACGGAGGCCCACACAGGGCACGATACACCAGCGCACGGGCCAGGAAGTTGGAATTATTTTGGAATATATGCGATTTTTGGGAGTTGGAATTATTTTGTACCCACCTCGTACGTCAGTTGGAGCTGTACTTCGGGCGCAAGGAAGCTTATATCCAGAAAAAAAATTGTGTTAAAATCTCAGCACAATCGGAGTTACGGATCTCCGGGAATATAAGAAACAGTTTTCAGCCAGATCTGGGGAGCGCGAAACAGAAGAGAATAGAGAGGGAGATCCAATCTCAGAGGGGCTCCCGCCCCTCCGCCGCCATGGAGACCATGGACCAGAGGGGGAACCCTCCTCCCATCTAGGGGGCAGGCCAAGATAGAAGAAGAAGTAGGGGGGCTCTTTCCCCCTCTCTCCCAGTGGCGCCGGAGTGCCGTCGGGGCTAGGGTTGTGACGGCGATCTACATCAACAATCTTTCTACCGTCAACTCCAACTCTCTCCCCCTCCATGCAGCAGTGTAACACCTCTTCTCCCTGCTGTAATCTCTACTTAAACATGGTGCTCAACTCCATATATTATTTCCCAATGATCTATGGTTATCCTATGATGTTTGAGTAGATCTGTTTTGTCCTATGGGTTAATCGTGATCTTGGTTGGTATGATTGTATATTTTATTTATGGTGCTGTCCCACGGTGCCCTCCGGCTTGCGCAAATGTGAGGGAGCCCCACTGTAGGGTATTGCAATATGTTCATGATTTGCTTATTTTCAGTGTTGCGAGAGTGACAGAAACTTAAACGCAGATAGGTGGGTTATGGCGTATGGGAGTAAAGAGGACTTGATTCTTAATGCTATGGTTGGGTTTCACGACCTTAATGATCTTTAGTAGTTGTGGATGCTTGCTAGAGTTCCAATCATAAGTGCATATGATCCAAGTAGAGAAAGTATGTTAGCTCATGCCTCTCCCTCATATAAAATTACAAGAATGATTTACCGGTACTTTTTATCGATTACCTAGGAACAAATGACTTTATTAATGGAAAAAGCTATCCTCTTTTATTATCTTGCAGATTATTCGTAGTTTTATTCTCGCAAAGTACTCGTACTTTTATCCTTGCAAAATAGTTTCATACTTGTTTCCGGTAAAGGAAACGTCAAGCGTGCGTAGAGTTGTATCGGTGGTCGATAGAACTTGAGGGAATATTTGTTCTACCTTTAGCTCCTTGTTGGGTTCGACACTCTTACTTATCGAAAGAGGCTACAATTGATACCCTATACTTGTGGGTTATCAAGACCTTTTTCTGGCGCCGTTGCCGAGGAGCAATAGCGTGGGGTGAATATTCTCGTGTGTGCTTGTTTGCTTTGTCACTAAGTAGTTTTTATTTCCTGTTCTTAGTTGTTCTCTATCTTTAGTTATGGATATGGAACACGGAACACCAAAAAAATTAGTGGTACTTGCTACTCATGAAGATGGGGAACCTCCTAAAACCCTCGATGCTTGTTATGTGAAAAATATTATGCACTACTTTGATAATCCTGAGAAAACCCCATTCAACTTGATAATGGGAGTAACATCGGATCAACGTGAATACTTTAGGGATTATCGCTTGACTCACAAGGGAAAACTTTTATGGGATCAAATTAAAATGTTGCAATGGTATGCTTGGGATTTAGGCCAGAGATATGATTATACTTGTTGCTCTAGGATGAATGCTCCACATCTTCCTTTTTCATGTAAATTTAATGATAATGAAACCTTGGCTTCTTATGCTAATGGTATATATGATTACTATGATGTGGAATGAATAGAAGAATTTGTTGCTTTTAAGGGTGCTTATGAAATTGAATGTTTGTTTGAAAAGTATGAAGCTTTTGATGATGGTGTTTATAGACCTGAAAATTTTGCCATCCTTAAATATTGCTATGATAATTATAAATACAATTCCGATATCGATGCATTTATTGAGAAAGTCTCCATTGTGCAAGAAGAGACTAATATTTTGCAGGAGTCTATGGAAGAAGGAATTGATGAAACTGTGAGCTCATTGGATGAAAAAGATGATGAGGAGAGCGAAGAACAAGCGAAGGAAGACCGGATTTATTAGACGAGAGAATGTGGCTGGCGCATTGGTCAAGCCGAAAGACATGACGGTGTACTCGTAAGAACCATAACGAGTGACGAATGCGGTCTTTGGAATATCCTCTTCACGAACACGGATTTGGTGGTAACCCAACCTCAAGTCGAGTTTAGAGAAAATTGATGAACCAGCCAGTTGATCATACAGATCATTGATCCGAGGAAGGGGATATTTGTTCTGAATTGTAGCTTGGTTGATAGGATGGTAGTCTTGGACCAAACGGTTCGTTCCGTCCTTCTTCTTGACGAAGAGAGAAGGTGCTCCCCAAGCAGAGGAACTTGGACGAATGAAACCCTTGCGAAGAGATTTGTCGATTTCCTCCTTAAGTTCAAGGAGTTCATGAGGTGGCATCTTGTAGGGTCGTTTGGCAATAGGAACGGTGCCTGGCTTCAAGTCGATGACGAACTCGACAGCCCGGGCAGGGGGTATTCCTGGAAGTTCTTCTGGAAATACGTCTTGGAAGTCGCGAATGACTGGAATCTTTTCAATTCCCTCAAGAGGTGCTGCGTTCAACGCATTCAAAGCATAAAGTCGTGCTTCAGCGTTTTGAACAAGCTGAGCATGGTAGGTTACTATCTCATTGGAAGGATGTAGGAGGTGAACGACCTTGGTGGCGCAAACGATAGAGGCAGTGTGCGCTTTCAACCATTCCATTCCCAGAATGAGGTCAATATTGGAAGACTCCAGGATAATGGGAGAAACAAGGAATTCCAACCCTTCAATTTCAACGGGGACGTCGCGACCAATCATGGTAGTTCGACACTGACCCGCAGGGGTGCGTACCACTATCGGGGTGTTCATGGGCTCGCATCGAATGTCGTGTGCGTATGCAAAATTTTCTGACATGAATGAATGCGATGCTCCTGAATCGAATAAAACAGAAGCCGGTACTGAATTAACGAGAAGAGTACCCATCACAGTGGCAGGCTGGTCTTGAGCTTCATTCAGATCAACATGATTAGCCTGACCACGACCATAAGGTCTGGCATTGTTGTTATGGGGCTGATTGTTACGGCTAGTAGAAGGCAGAGCCAACTGGCTCTTTTTCTGATTGCATTCTTTAGCAAGGTGGCTTGGGCGGCCACATCTGAAGCACAGACCATCATTGGGATCAGGAGCAGGAGCTTGGGATGGTATAGTTCGAAGAGGTTGTCTCTGCGGTGGAGGGGGAAGACGGGGTGCAGCATAGGACTGTCTTGGTGTGGGTGCAGTTGGACGATACATGCTGTGGGGGATCCATATCCGACGCTTCTGCGCGGACGGGCCCGAAGATGAGCCAGCGTCACGGCTGCGCCTGAGGGATCCCTGGTGTTCCTGAAGACCAGTCTCAACCTGAATAGCCTTGTTCACCAAGGTGGCGAAGTCGGCAAGGTCATGAACGAGCAGTGCTAGCTTGATATCAGGGTGAAGTCCATCACGAAACTTCTCTTGCTTACGAGCATCAGTTGCAATGTCTTCTTCAGCATAACGTGACAAGTCTAGAAATTCCCGTTGATAAGCATCTACAGACTTGTTGCCTTGGGTGAGGTTACGGAAATCTCGCTTCTTCCTGTCCATGATTCCCTGAGGAATGAAGCGGGCACGGAAGGCAGCTTGGAAATCCGGCCAAGTGATGACCGTTCCAGCAGGTAGGGTACGCCTGTGGCTGTCCCACCATTGAGCAGCAGGACCCTTGAGGAAGAAGGATGCGAAGGTGACATAGCTGGCAGGGGCAACACTAGCAGACTCCATTTCATACGTGATGTCGCGGAGCCAGTCATCAGCATCAAGGGGTTGAGTTGAGCTGTGGTAGATAGTTGGGTTGAGGCGCATGAAGTCCTGCAGAGTTACTGGGGTTGGTTGTTGATTCATGTTCGGACGAGGAAACTGAGCCATCAATCCTTCCATGAACTGGCGGTTCAGCTCAAATTGTTGCATCATTCCAGCAAAGAATTCGGGCGGTGGTGGATCGTTGGCACCACGGCCACGACCAGCGGGTCTAACCATCCTGCTAACATGTAACAGGGGGGTAGTTCAGCATTGAGCATTTGCAAAGACAAGGACCATTCATGATGAAACCTGCATAATGAAAGAGGTACGATGGATACCACTTCGTAGTCAACACGACAGTGTGTGTACTATTCAGAATACTATTCTAAGGAATAACTATGGCTTATCCAACTTTGGGGTGAATGTGGTCACGGGATCCTAATGTTAGAGTTAGTAAATTCGTTTAACCCGAATGGAAGAGAGATCAGAGTCCCAGAGTATAGATGAGGAGTAAAAGATCCTAATATCACCCAATGGCGACGTGGGCCCGTAAGCCACAGAGCCAATGTTAGTAAAAGTTTTTCAGTGACTAGACTCAACTTCGGCCAAGGAGTTGGAAAGGGGGCTACCTACAGGCAGTCGGCTCTGATACCAACTTGTGACGCCCTCGATTCAATCGTACACTAATCATACACGCAAATGTGTACGATCAAGATCAAGGACTCACGGGAAGATATCACAACACAACTCTAGACACAAATTAAAATAATACAAGCTTTATATTACAAGCCAGGGGCCTCGAGGGCTCGAATACATGAGCTCGATTACACAAGAGTCAGCGGAAGCAACAATATCTGAGTACAGACATAAGTTGAACAGGGATGCCTTAAGAAGGCTAGCACGAAAAGCAACACGATCGAAGAGGCAAGGCCTACTGCCTGGGAGCCTCCTAACTACTCCTGGTCGTCAGCGGTCTCCACGTAGTAGCAGGCATCGGCGGTGGCATCTGGCTCCTGGGCTCCGACATCTGATTGCATCAACCGGAAAGAAGAAGAAAGGGGCAAAGGGGAAGCAAAGCAACCGTGAGTACTCATCCAAAGTACTCGCAAGCAAGGATCTACACTACATATGCAACATTATCAAAGGAAGGTTGTATATGTGGACTGGGCTGCAGCAATGCCAGAATAGAGAGAAGGCCTAGTCCTATCGAAGACTAGCATCTTCTGGAAACCACCATCTTGCAGCAACAGGAGGGAGTAGAGTAGCATAAAGTAAAGTAGTAGAAGTGTTATCAACCTCGGCCAGAGATCCTTTCTCGACTCCCTGCGAGAAAGCAATCCCAGAGCCATACTATCCAGTTCCAATTATAATCCAATTCTCATATCCAAGTCTCATCACAAGTATCCAGTTCTAGTTGTATCGATCGGGATACAACTCCAAGTGTCCGTTACCGTAGGACAGGCTATCGATAGATGTTTTCTTCCCTCAGGGGTGCACCAACTTACCCACCACGCTCGATTAACTCCGGCCGGACACACTTTCCTGGGTCATGCCCGGCCTCGGCCAAACAATACGCCGCAACCCGACCTAGGCTTAATAGAGAGGTCAAGCACGCCGAACTAAACCTATGCCCCCAGGGGTCATGGGCCATCACCCCGGGAACTCCTGCACGTTGCGTGGGTGGCCGGTGAGCGGACCTAGCTACCTCCTTAAAAAGGTAGGAGCTTACCAGTCCAACCCGGCGCGCGCCGCTCAGTCGCTTGACGTCTATTAAGCTTCGGCTGATGCATACGACGCAGAACGCCCATACTATGCCCACGTGATGGTTAGTGCTATCAGGCCAGAGGCCCCTTGGATCAAATATCCAAATCGTAGTGGATTAGGAACGCGCGGTAACAAGCAGAGACTCACGAAAGATGTGACCCCGTCGCCCCGTCTCGAGGAATTGCGGCAAGGGCTAGGAATGCCCGGCCACGCCTCGTAATTATCTCGCGGGCACCTTCCAGGTCAACCCGACTCCACCTCACTCGCAATTAAGCTCGCGCGGGTACCCCTCAGGGCCGACCCGTCTCTAGTAACATGGTTCAGTGTAAAGTCATAGTAACCATAGTAACTGTGTGTCCAAACATCAAGGGGAAAACCCGAGGAATCACCCCCGGTGAATTCCATTCGATGTAATCATCAAGGTGAACGTAAGAGGAATCACCCCCGAGGTTCACACTTGAGGGGTTGCACGACAGAGTCGTATCGGAAGTGGTTAAGGCGGAATCACCCTCGATGACCACGACCGAATAGCTACACTACAGGGTTAACATCAGAAGTGCTGTAGAGGTCTCACCCTCGGCACTCGATAGTAACCCAGCAGTGTCGAGCAACTAAGGAGAAAGTGATGTGCGATGCCGGGGCCTGGTCTTCGATCCCGTTGATCGGGTCTTCGATGATGAAGCAGGGGCAACAAGGTCAAGGTGGGGGTCACTGATGGATCACTAACCAACCTATACTAAGCAGTTTAGGATAAGCAGGTAAGATACAATGAGCAGGTTACAAAAGCAGGCTATGCATCAGAATAGGAGCAAACAATAATAGTAGCAAAATCTAATGCAAGCATGAGAGAATGGAATGGGCGATATCGGGATGATCAAAGGGGGGGCTTGCCTGGTTGCTCTGGCAAGGAGGGGTCGTCGTCGACGTAGTCGATCACAGGGGCGGCATCAGTCTCGGGGTCTACCGGAGAGAAGAGGGGGAAGAAACAGTAAATATAAAGCAGACAAAGCATCACAAAGCATAACATGGCAATATGCGGTGCCGGGTGTGACCTAACGTAAGGCTACACGATATAGGTGAAGGGGGAATTCAACCGGGAATGTTTTCCCGGTTTCGGACCTGTGTCAGACAGATGACCGGAGGGGGAATGTTCCATGTTCAGATAGCTAGAGGCATCCGACTGATGAATGGACCGCGTATTCGGATTCGTTGGATTTTTCTGAGCAACTTTCATATAGAAAACATTTTTCATCCGAGTTACGGTTTATTTTCTATGAATTTTCAAAGATTTTTCTGGATTTATTTAAATTAACAGAAAAGATAAAATGACATCAGCATGACGTGCTGATGACGTCAGCAGTCAACAGACCCGCTGACCAGGTCAAACTGACCAGTGGGTCCTACATGTCATAGACAGAGGGCTAACAGTGGGTTATTTTAATTAAACGTGGTTAATTAGCAACTGGGTCCCACATGTCAGTGACTAATTAGCTAAACTAATTACTTTTAATTATAAAATCATTTTAATTAGTTATTTAAGTGGTGGGGCCCGCACGTCAGTGGCTGGGGCCTGCCCAGTCAGCACAGGTGACCAGGTCAACTGGTCAACAGGAGGCCAGGGGCCCCACTGGCAGTGACCCAGGGGGCGGCCCCAGCTGTGCCAGCTCAGCAGGCCGGCGGAGGGCGCTCGGCCTCGTCGGGATTCGTCTACAAGGGGCCTACACGGGCGCGGGCGGGCGCGTTCGAACGGGGAGAGCCCGCCGCGTCGCGTGGTGAGGCCGGCCGGAGCTGGAGCTGCCGGAAACGGCGCCGGCGACGAGTGGAGGCGGTGGTGGCGTTCGGGACCTCGTCGGGATCGCGCTACGGTGGCTCAAATCGGACGCGGCTGGACTCGTTCGTCTGCGGTCGATCTCGCGCATCCAACGGCAGTGGTCGCGGGGGCTGGAGTTGACCGGAGCAGGGCGCAGCGTCGACGATAGCGGCGGCCGGAACTCGGCTCGATGCGGGTCGACAACGGCAGCTCGTTTGCGGACAAACTAAACGGCCAAGGGACGTCTACATGCGCGTGCGACGGCGATGGACTACTGCGCGTGGCCATTTGGTCACCGGGAGGTGGCCGGCGACGAGCGTCCGCGGCGGAGGGCTCGGCCACAGCGGGGATGGCGACTACAAGGTACGGTCGTCGACGAGAAGGGCGGGGGGAAGAAGGCAGGGGCTCACCATGACCTGCAGGTGAGCAAAGCGGGCTTGGGGGAGAGCTCGCCGGAGCGAATCACCGACGGAGTCTGCCGGGCCAAGGAGGAAGAAGACGGCGATGCGGGCGCTCTGTTGCTCCCCGGCTCCAGGCGCTTGGCGTAGGCGGCGTAGACGACGCCGACGGAGAGTATGGACAGGTAGGCGCGGTGCGGGGAAGAAGGTGGCCGTGGCTATGGCGCGACCATGGCGTCGACGGCGCTTGGGTGAGGTGAGTGGCTGAGACAGAGAGGGGGGAGAGCGGGGTGGACCTGGGAGGCGAGACAGGTGAGTGGAGGTAGTGAGGAGGAGGTCGAGGCGTCGAGGGGAGGGGTCGACCTTATCCTCTCCGGGGAGTCGCCGTCGAGGCGGTCCGGCGGGGCTCACCCCTGTTGCGACCCCGGTCGGGGGAACAAGGGGAGGAGGCGACCCGGGGAGGGGCTGGGCCGGACCAGCTGGAATGGGCCGAGGCTCGGGCCAGGCACTGTGCACTTGGCCCAATGCACAGTGGCCTGTGCTCTTTCTCTTTCTTTTTTTTAACTTTTGCTTTCTTTTTTTAACAACTTTCTGTTATAGCTATTTTAGGCCATTTAGGTACTTTGCAAAAAGTTGGTTCACCACCAATATTACCAGAAGAATATTTTCCACACGATGAACATTTTTGTTTTCATGTTTGAGAAATTTTGAATTTCACTTAGCATTTGAATTTGCATAAAAAGGGGAAGTTGAAAGAAACATGAGATACTAATGATCAGACACATGTTTAGCAAAAAGATTAACTTAACCCCAGGGGTTACTGTAGCATCATTACACCAGGGTGTTACAACTCTCCTCCTCTAAAAGGAATTCTCATCCCGAGAATTAAGAGGTAGAAGGGAACAGATCGGGGTATTCAACACGGAGGTTATCCTCGCGTTCCCAAGTGGCTTCATCTTTAGAATGATTTGACCATTGCACCTTGAGGAACCTGGTAACCTTCTGGCGTGTTCGACGTTCAGCTTCTTCAAGAATGCAGATAGGATGCTCTTTGTATGTGAGATCATCTTGCACTTCAATCAGCTCCGGATCCACTTCACGTTCCGGATCCTTGAAGCATCGACGAAGTTGCGATACATGGAAGACGTCATGAACGTGAGAGAACTGAGGTGGCAACTCTAGTTGATAAGCCACCAGTCCACGACGGGCCAGAATGCGGAAAGGACCAATGTAGCGCGGAGCTAGCTTGCCCTTGACTCCGAACCGATGAGTGCCTCTCAAAGGAGTGACACGCAGATAAGCTTGTTCACCAGGTTGATAAGTTGAACCCCATTGTTTCCGGTCATAGTTGCTCTTCTGGCGGGACTGGGCCGCCTTGAGATTATCCCGGACAATGTGAACCTGCTCTTCAGCTTGTTGAATAATGTCTGGACCAATGAGCGTCCGTTCCCCAGTTTCTGACCAATTCAGAGGGGTTCGGCCTACGTCCATAGAGCACTTCAAAGGGTGCCATCTTCAAGCTGGCTTGATAGCTGTTGTTATAAGAGAACTCCGCATAAGGGAGAGATTCTTCCCACTTCTTGCCGAAAGAAATAACACAAGCTCGAAGCATGTCTTCAAGAATTTGATTGACTCGCTCGACTTGGCCTTGGGATTGGGGATGATAAGCAGTGCTCCAGGTAATATGAGTTCCCATTGCCTCTTGGAAACTATCCCAGAACTTTGAAGTGAATATACTGCCGCGATCTGAACTGATCTCCTTCGGAATGCCGTGGAGTGACACAATTCTGGAGATATACAAGTTTGCTAATTGACTAGCAGTGATTGTCTCCTTGACTGGCAGAAAGTGAGCAACCTTCGAGAATTGGTCGATGACGACAAAGATAGCATCGTTACCTTTCTGAGACTTGGGAAGGCCAGTGACGAAGTCCATTTGGATCTTATCCCACTTCCATTCAGGAATCGGAAGCGGTTGTAGAAGTCCAGCCGGTTTCTGATGTTCTGCTTTGACGCGACGACAAACGTCACATTCTTCAATATATGGAGCAATGTCTTGCTTCATATTAGACCACCAGTACTTCTGACGGATGTCTAGATACATCTTGGTACTTCCCGGATGAATAGAGAGAGGGGTGTCATGCGCTTCTTTCATCACCTTCTCTGTCATAAGCTCGAACCGGGGTACTACAATGCGATCTCTGAAGTATAAGGTTCCATCTTCACCAAGTGAGAAATCTCTGGATTTCTCTAATGCAAGATCCTTTTTCATCAGATCAACATGAGCATCTTTGGCTTGAGCAGACTTGATTGCTTTCAGAAGAGTTGGTTCCAAGACAAGGTTATTCAGAGAACCCTGTGGAACTAGTTGAAGGTTCAGCTTGCATAGCTCTTCATAAAGGCGGGGTTGAGCTTTGAAGACCATGTGATTGTTGCAATAAGACTTACGACTCAGGGCATCGGCCATTACATTAGCCTTGCCAGGGGTATAGGATATACCGCAGTTGTAGTCAGCAATAGCTTCCATCCATCGCTGCTGACGGAGGTTCAGATCTGGCTGAGTAAACAGGTACTTCAGACTCTGATGATCGGTGAAGATCTCACAACGATTACCGAGAAGGTATTGTCGCCATAGCTTCAGTGCAAAGATAACCGCAGCAAGCTCGAGATCATGAACTGGGTAGTTCTCTTCGTGAGGACGCACTTGACGGGAGGCATAAGCAATCACTTTGCGCTCTTGCATTAGGACACAGCCTAATCCTTGACGTGAAGCGTCGCAATAGATGACGAAGTCCTTGCGAGAATCAGGGGGAGCAAGCACTGGGGCAGAAGTCAGCTTGTCCTTGAGTGCCTGGAAACTTTCCTGACATTTGTCTGTCCAATCGAACTTAAGGCCCTTGTGAAGCAGATTGGTCAGTGGCTTGGCAATCTTGGAGAAGTTCTCGACAAAGCGGCGACAATAGCTGGCAAGTCCGAGAAAGCTTCTGACTTGCTTGACAGTCTTCGGAGGGGTCCAGTCAAGAATAGCCTGAACGCGCTCTGGGTTGACGGCAATACCATCCTTGGAGATGACATGACCAAGGTAGGTGACTTCGGGTAACCAGAATTCACACTTGGAATACTTGGCATAAAGTTGATGCTCTCGAAGCTTCTCTAGAACAAGTCGAAGATGTTCAGCATGTTCTTCTTTGTTCTTCGAATATACCAGGATATCATCCAGATAGACTACGACGAACTTGTCGAGGTAATCCATGAATATGTAGTTCATCAGACGAGAGAATGTAGCTGGAGCATTGGTCAAGCCAAAAGACATGACGGTGTACTCGTAAGAACCATAACGAGTGACGAATGCGGTCTTTGGAATATCCTCTTCACGAACACGGATCTGGTGGTAACCCAACCTCAAGTCGAGTTTAGAGAAAATCGATGAACCAGCCAGTTGATCATACAGATCATTGATCCGAGGAAGGGGATATTTGTTCTGAATTGTAGCTTGGTTGATAGGACGGTAGTCTTGGACCAAACGGTTCGTTCCGTCCTTCTTCTTGACGAAGAGAGAAGGTGCTCCCCAAGCAGAGGAACTTGGACGAATGAAACCCTTGCGAAGAGATTTGTCGATTTCCTCCTTAAGTTCAAGGAGTTCATGAGGTGGCATCTTGTAGGGTCGTTTGGCAATAGGAACGGTGCCTGGTTTCAAGTCGATGACGAACTCGACAGCCCGGGCAGGGGGTATTCCTGGAAGTTCTTCTGGAAATACGTCTTGGAAGTCGCGAACGACTGGAATCTTTTCAATTCCCTCAAGAGGTGCTGCGTTCAACGCATTCAAAGCATAAAGTCGTGCTTCAGCGTTTTGAACAAGCTGAGCATGGTAGGTTACTATCTCATCGGAAGGATGTAGGAGGTGAACGACCTTGGTGGCGCAAACGATAGAGGCAGTATGCGCTTTCAACCATTCCATTCCCAGAATGAGGTCAATATTGGAAGACTCCAGAATAATGGGAGAAACAAGGAATTCCAACCCTTCAATTTCAACGGGGACGTCGCGACCAATCATGGTAGTTCGACACTGACCCGCAGGGGTGCGTACCACTATCGGGGTGTTCATGGGCTCGCATCGAATGTCGTGTGCGTATGCAAAATTTTCTGACATGAATGAATGCGATGCTCCTGAATCGAATAAAACAGAAGCCGGTACTGAATTAACGAGAAGAGTACCCATCACAGTGGCAGGCTGGTCTTGAGCTTCATTCAGATCAACATGATTAGCCTGACCACGACCATAAGGTCTGGCATTGTTGTTATGGGGCTGATTGTTACGGCCAGTTGAAGGCAGAGCCAACTGGCTCTTTTTCTGATTGCATTCTTTAGCAAGGTGGCCTGGGCGGCCACATCTGAAGCACAGACCATCATTGGGATCGGGAGCAGGAGCTTGGGATGGTACATCTCGAAGAGGCTGCCTCTGCGGTGGAGGAGGCAGACGAGGTGCAGCATAGGACTGTCTTGGTGCGG
Source organism: Triticum aestivum (assembly GCF_018294505.1). Lineage (NCBI taxonomy): Eukaryota > Viridiplantae > Streptophyta > Magnoliopsida > Poales > Poaceae > Triticum > Triticum aestivum. The sequence continues at coordinate 171,644,920 of NC_057796.1, forward strand.
GTGCAGTTGGACGATACATGCTGTGGGGGATCCATATCCGACGCTTCTGCGCGGACGGGCCCGAAGATGAGCCAGCGTCACGGCTGCGCCTGAGGGATCCCTGGTGTTCCTGCAGACCAGTTTCAACATGAATGGCCTTGTTCACCAAGGTGGCGAAGTCGGCAAAGTCATGAACGAGCAGTGCTAGCTTGATATCAGGGTGAAGTCCATCACGAAACTTCTCTTGCTTACGAGCATCAGTTGCAATGTCTTCTTCAGCATAACGTGACAAGTCCAGAAATTCCCGTTGATAAGCATCTACAGACTTGTTGCCTTGGGTGAGGTTACGGAAATCTCGCTTCTTCCTGTCCATGATTCCCTGAGGAATGAAGCGGGCACGGAAGGCAGCTTGGAAATCCGGCCAAGTGATGACCGTTCCAGCAGGTAGGGTACGCCTGTGGCTGTCCCACCATTGAGCAGCAGGACCCTTGAGGAAGAAGGATGCGAAGGTGACATAGCTGGCAGGGGCAACACTAGCAGACTCCATTTCATACGTGATGTCGCGGAGCCAGTCATCAGCATCAAGGGGTTGAGTTGAGCTGCGGTAGATAGTTGGGTTGAGGCGCATGAAGTCCTGCAGAGTTACTGGGGTTGGCTGTTGATTCATATTCGGACGAGGAAACTGAGCCATCATTCCTTCCATGAACTGGCGGTTCAGCTCAAATTGTTGCATCATTCCGGCAAAGAATTCGGGCGGTGGTGGATCGTTGGCACCACGGCCACGACCAGCGGGTCTAACCATCCTGCTAACATGTAACAGGGGGGTAGTTCAGCATTGAGCATTTGCAAAGACAAGGACCATTCATGATGAAACATGCATAATGAAAGAGGTACGATGGATACCACTTCGTAGTCAACACGACAGTGTGTGTACTATTCAGAATACTATTCTAAGGAATAACTATGGCTTATCCAACTTTGGGGTGAATGTGGTCACGGGATCCTAATGTTAGAGTTAGTAAATTCGTTTAACCCGAATGGAAGAGAGATCAGAGTCCCAGAGTATAGATGAGGAGTAAAAGATCCTAATACCACCCAATGGCGACGTGGGCCCGTAAGCCACACAGCCAATGTTAGTAAAAGTTTTTCAGTGACTAGACTCAACTTCGGCCAAGGAGTTGGAAAGGGGGCTACCTACAGGCAGTCGGCTCTGATACCAACTTGTGACGCCCTCGATTCAATCGTACACTAATCATACACGCAAATGTGTACGATCAAGATCAAGGACTCACGGGAAGATATCACAACACAACTCTAGACACAAATTAAAATAATACAAGCTTTATATTACAAGCCAGGGGCCTCGAGGGCTCGAATACATAAGCTCGATACACAAGGATCAGCGGAAGCAACAATATCTGAGTACATACATAAGTACAACAAGTTTGCCTTAAGAAGGCTAGCACAAAAGCAACATTGATCGAAAAGGCAAGGCCTCCTGCCTGGGATCCTCCTAACTACTCCTGGGCGTCGGCGCCTCCACGTAGTAGTAGGCACCCTCGGTGTAGAAGTAATCATCGATGGTGACATCTGACTCCTAGACTCCGTCATCTGGTTGTATCATCCGAGAAGAATGGAAAAGGGGAAAAAGAGGGAGCAAAGCAACCGTGAGTACTCATCCAAAGTACTCGCAAGCAAGGATCTACACTACATATGCATTAGTGTCAAAGAAATGGGTAGTATCTATGGACTGAACTGTAGAATGCCAGAAGAGAAGGGGAAAGCCTAGCCTGTCGAAGACTAGCATCTTCAAGCAGCTTCAAGCATCTTGCAGCATCTGAAGAGATAATAGTAGCATAAATTAAAGTAGTAGTAGTGTTATCAACCTCGCCCAGAGATCCTTCCTCGACTCCCTGCGAGAAAGCAATCCCAGAGCCATACTATCCATTTCTCATCAGATGTATCCAGTTCTAGTTGTATCGATCGGGATACAACTCTGAGCGTCCGTTACCGTAGGACAGGCTATCGATAGATGTTTTCTTCCCTGCAGGGGTGCACCAACTTACCCACCACGCTCGCTTAACTCTAGCCGGACACACTTTACTGGGTCATGCCCGGCCTCAGCCAAACAATATGCCACAACCCGACCTAGGCTTAATAGAGAGGTCAGCATGCCAGACTAAACCTATGCTCCCAGGGGTCTTGGGCCATCGCCCCGGGAACTCCTGCACGTTGCGTGGGCGGCCGGTGAGCAGACCTAGCTACCTCCTTAAAAAGGCAGGTGCTTACGCAGTCCAACCCGGCGCGCGCCCCTTAGTCGCATGACGTCTATTAATTTTCGTCTGATGCATACGACGCAGAACACCCATACTATGCCCACATGATGGTTAGTGCTATCAGGCTAGAGGCCCCTCGGATCAAATATCCAAACCGTTAGTGTGTTGGTAGTGCGGTCACGAGCAGAGACTCACGAAAGATGTGACCCCGTCGCCCCGTCTCGAGGACTTGCGACAAGGGTAAGATTGCCCGGACACGCCTCGTATTAAACTCTCGGGTACCCTCCAGGTCAACCCGTCTCTAGATCACTCGTGGGTACCCCTCAGGGTCGATCCGCCTTTAGTAACATGGTTCAGTGTAAAGTCATAGTAACCAAAGTAACTGTGTGTCTAACACCAAGGGGAACCCTGAGGAACCACCCTCGGTGGATTCCACTCGATGTAATCATCAAGGTGAACGTAAGAGGAACCACCCTCGAGGTTCACACTTGAGGGGTTGCACGACAGAGTCATATCGGAAGTGGTTAAGGAGGAATCACCATCAATGACCACGACCGAATAGTTACACTACAAAGATCTCATCAGGAATGATGTATGAGGTACCACCCTCGGCACTCGATGGTAACTCTGTAGTGTCGAGCAACTAAGGGAAAGTGATGTGCGATGCCGGGGCCTGGTCTTCGATCCCGTTGATCGGGTCTTCGATGATGAAGCAGGGGCAACAAGGACAAGGTGGGGGTCACTGATGGATCACTAACCAACCTATACTAAGCAGTTTAGGATAAGCAGGTAGGTAACAATGAGCAGGTTACAAAAGCAGGCTATGCATCAGAATAGGAGCAAACAATAACAGTAGCAAAATCTAATGCAAGCATGAGAGAATGGAATGGGCGATATCGGGATGATCAAAGGGGGGGCTTGCCTGGTTGCTCTGGCAAGGAGGGGTCGTCGTCGACGTAGTCGATCACAGGGGCGGCATCAGTCTCGGGGTCTACCGGAGAGAAGAGGGGGAAGAAACAGTAAATATAAAGCAGACAAAGCATCACAAAGCATAACATGGCAATATGCGGTGCCGGGTGTGACCTAACGTAAGGCTACACGATATAGGTGAAGGGGGAATTCAACCGGGAATGTTTTCCCGGTTTCGGACCTGTGTCAGACAGATGACCGGAGGGGGAATGTTCCATGTTCAGATAGCTAGAGGCATCCGACTGATGAATGGACCGCGTATTCGGATTCGTTGGATTTTTCTGAGCAACTTTCATATAGAAAACATTTTCATCCGAGTTACGGTTTATTTTCTATGAATTTTCAAAGACTTTTCTGGATTTATTTAAATTAACAGAAAAGATAAAATGACGTCAGCATGACGTGCTGATGACGTCAGCAGTCAACAGACCCGCTGACCAGGTCAAACTGACCAGTGGGTCCTACATGTCATAGACAGAGGGCTAACAGTGGGTTATTTTAATTAAACGTGGTTAATTAGCAACTGGGTCCCACATGTCAGTGACTAATTAGCTAAACTAATTACTTTTAATTATAAAATCATTTTAATTAGTTATTTAAGTGGTGGGGCCCGCACGTCAGTGGCTGGGGCCTGCCCAGTCAGCACAGGTGACCAGGTCAACTGGTCAACAGGAGGCCAGGGGCCCACTGGCAGTGACCAGGGGGGCCCAGGTGTGCCAGCTCAGCAGGCCGGCGGTTGAACGCCGGCGAGCACGAAAAGCGGCGGAGGGCGCTCGGCCTCGTCGGGATTCGTCTACAAGGGGCCTACACGGGCGCGGGCGGGCGCGTTCGAACGGGGAGAGCCCGCCGCGTCGCGTGGTGAGGCCGGCCGGAGCTGGAGCTGCCGGAAACGGCGCGGCGACGAGTGGGAGGCGGTGGTGGGCGTTGGGACCCTCGTCGGGATCGCGCTACGGTGGCTCAATCGGACGCGCTGACTCGTTCGCTGCGGTCGATCTCGCGTCCAACGGCGGTGGTCGCGGGGAATGCAGGTGAGCAAAGCGGGCTTGGGGGAGAGCTCGCCGGAGCGAATCGCCGACGGAGTCTGCCGGGCCAAGGAGGAAGAAGATGGCGATGCGGGCGCTCCGTTGCTCCCCGGCTCCAGGCGCTTGGCGTAGGCGGCGTAGACGACGCCGACGGAGAGTATGGACAGGGAGGCGCGGTGCGGGGAAGAAGGTGGCCGTGGCTATGGCGCGACCATGGCGTCGACGGCGCTCGGGTGAGGTGAGTGGCTGAGACAGAGAGGGGGGAGAGCGGGGTGGACCTGGGAGGCGAGACAGGTGAGTGGAGGTAGGTGAGGAGGAGGTCGAGGCGTCGAGGGGAGGGGTCGACCTTATCCTCTCCGGGGAGTCGCCGTCGAGGCGGTCCGGCGGGGCTCGCCCCTGTTGCGACCCCGGTCGGGGGAACAGGGGGAGGAGGCGACCCGGGGAGGGGTTGGGCCGGACCAGCTGGAATGGGCCGAGGCTCGGGCCAGGCACTGTGCACTTGGCCCAATGCACAGTGGCCTGTGCTCTTTCTCTTTCTTTTTTTAACTTTTGCTTTCGTTTTTAACAACTTTCTGTTATAGCTATTTTAGGCCATTTAGGTACTTTGCAAAAAGTTGGTTCACCACCAATATTACCAGAAGAATATTTTCCACACGATGAACATTTTTGTTTTCATGTTTGAGAAATTTTGAATTTCACTTAGCATTTGAATTTGCATAAAAAGGGGAAGTTGAAAGAAACATGAGATACTAATGATCAGACACATGTTTAGCAAAAAGATTAACTTAACCCCAGGGGTTACTGTAGCATCATTACACCAGGGTGTTACAAGCACTTATGCCTAGCTTAATGACTTTAAAGAAAGCGCTGCCAGGGAGAGAACCCGGAAATTTTAGAGACTCATTTATTTCTGTTGATTGCTTGTATATAGTATAAAAACAAAAAATATAGAGGGGAACTTAAAACTTCACAAAAAGAAAAGTGAAAGTGAGATAGATGAGCATTGTAAAAGTGGGGGACGTCCTTGAACTTTGTTCATGCTCATGGAAACTTTGTGAATCTTTAATTGCAGAAACTTTTCAACAAAAATAATTACCCCCTTTGTACAATTCCATTTTATTATAAAATTAATGTGCCAAGATTTGCCTTTAGGATGTTTACATTGCTTGTTGGTTTGTGGGGTGCAAAATAGAAACTTTGGCTGTAGTGCGCGATTTTACATTTTTACTGGAACGTCAAACGGTTCTGAAACTTTTTGCACTCTCTTTCTATACAAATTGGTTATGTTTCCTAATTTTGTCAGAATTTTTGGAGTACCAGAGATATGGTGAATGTTCATATTACTACAGACTATCCTGTCTAAGACAGATTCTATTTTTATGCATTGTTTTGCTTGTTTTGATGAAACTATCGATTCCTATCAGTGGATTAAGCCATGAAAAGTTATATTATAATAGCTAGAATGCAAAAACAAAATATGAATTGGTTTGCAACAGTACTTAGAGTAGTGATTTGCTTTATTATACTAACGGATCTTACCAAACTTTCTGTTGAGTTTTGTGTGGATGAAGTATCAAAGATCTAGGAGGTCTCGATGTGAGGAGAAGGAGGAGAGGCAAGAGCTCAAGCTTGGGGATACCCGAGGCACCCCAAGTAAATATTCAAGGAGGCTCAAGCGTCTAAGCTTGGGGATGCCCCGGAAGGCATCCCATCTTTCTTCAACAAGTATCGGTATGTTTTTGGTTACGTTTCATTCGCGTGACATGTGCAAATCTTGGAGTGTATTTTGCTTTTAGTTTTCATTTTTTATGCACCATGCTGGTATGAGATAGTCCATGGTGGATTTATAGAATGCTCATTCCACTTCACTTATATCTTTTGAGTGTGGCTTTATAGAATGCTTCATGTGCTTCACTTATATCATTTGAATTTGGATTGCATGTTTCTCTTCACATAGAAAACCGTTATTTGAAGAATGCTCTTTTGCTTCACTTATATCTATTTAGAGAGTCAAAAGGAATTGGTCTATTGCATGGTTAGTCTTAAAATCCTGCATAAAACTTATGGATCACTGAATATGATATGTTTGATTCCTTGCAATAGTTTTGCGATATACAGATGGTAATATGTGGTAGGTACTAGTAAACGATTGTGGTTAGTAAGAATATTAATGTTAATGTTTGTGATTCCCGAAGCATGCACGTATAGTCTCTCGTTATGCTATGAAGTTGGAGCCTGATTTATTATTGATTGTCTTCCTTATGAGTGGCGGTCGGGGACGAGCGAAGGTCTTTTCCTACCAATCTATCCCCTAGGGGTATGCGTAGTAGTACTTTGCTTTGAGGGCTAATAAACTTTTGCAATAAGTATATGAGTTCTTTATGACTAATATGAGTCAATGGATTATACGCACTCTTATCTTTTCGCAATTTGCTAGCCTCTATGGTACCGTGCATTGCCCTTTCTCACATCGAGACGTGGTGCAAACTTCACAGGTGCATCCAAACCCCGTGATATGATACACTCTATCACACATAAGCTTATTATATCTTTCTCAAAACAGCCACCATACCTACCTATTATGACTTTTCCATGGCCATTCCGAGATATATTGCCATGCAACTTCCACTGCTTCCGTTTGATGACTTGAGCATTCATTGTCATATTGCTTGCATGATCATATAGCTGACATAGTAGTTGTGGCACATCCATCGTTTATCCATTTTCATACATATTACGCTAGATCATTGCACATCCTGGTACATTGTCAGAGGCATTCATATAGAGTCATATTTTATCATAGGTATCGAGTTGTAATTTTTATTTCTTTTGAGTTATAAGTAAATAGAAGTGTGATGATCATTATTCATTTTTAAAGCGGTGTTCCAGTGAGAAAAAGATGATGAAGACTACGATTCCCTCACAAGTCAGGATGATGCTTCGGACAATAAGAAAATATATATAGTAGCACCAGGATCAGAATAGTTATTACGATGACGATCGACCCTATATAGGCCCGATTAGGTGTTCCCGAACTAAAAAACAACCCGACCCACCCGCCTCCTTCACAACTCCCCGACCCACCCGCTGCCCAGCTCCTATCCCACGAGCTTCTCCTGATCCCGTGGTCTTCCCCACCTCCTCCCGATCCCGCCGCCACCCCCGCCTCCTCCGGCGCGCCGCCGTCCCCGCCTCCGCCCACACCTCCCTCCGGCGCGCCGCCGTCCCCGCCTCCTCCAGGCTCGCCTCCGCCCACGCCTCCCTCCGGCGCGCCGCCGTCCCCGCCTCCTCCCGGCTCATCTCCGTCCCTGCCTCCTTTCACCGCCGCACTAAGGTTCCCCGGCCCCCTCCACCCGCCGTCGCCACCTCTCCTCTCCCTCCCAGCACGTCACCGCCGGCCCGCACCTCCTCCCCCTTCCAGCGGACCACCGGCAGCCGCACCCTTCCACTTCCCAACATCCTCCGGCGATGCGCCGGCCCTTCCCGTCCCGAACCCCGCCTCCTACGCTGCGCCGCCACGCAACCGCAGCCCGAGCCCCGCCTCCGCCACCGCGCCGCCATGCATCCGTTCCTCCTCCGTTGGATATGTGTTGCCGCCTTTTCCCTGAATCCTTGATGCCACCAATCGACGTGTTGACAACCACGCGCCAGGAGAACCCAGCGCCGCCGGCCATGGCGGAGGAGGAGGGGACACAGCAGCTTCCGTTCGTGCGGGAGACGGTCCTCAAGAAGAGGAAGGACAACGAGGAGTGGGCCACCAAGAACCGGGAGCGCAAGGCGGCCAAGATGCAGCACCGCCGCCACGACGCCAAGTGCGCCATCAAGCACCCCGAGGTCTTCGTCAAGGAGTTCCGCAACAAGGAGCTCGACTTCCTGCGGATGCGGACGCGCCTCAAGGTCCGGAATCTGCGCCCCGCCGAGGCCATCGACGCCAAGCTTCTCTTCGCCATCCACATCCCAGGGGCAGTGCCTACCTAAACCTAAAGCATCCATCTCTCTGACTTGCTGGTGGTACCTCGCGATTAACATCAAACTCTTCATGTCTGATTGCAGCACTGCTGACTTGCACCCGCAAAATCGGGAAGATCTTGGCAAGGCTGCAGCTGAAAAAGGTCCTCACCGGTGTCTTCCTCAAGGCCACCGAGGCAAACCTCAAGAGGCTTGCTACTGTTGGACCGTTCGTCACCTATGGGTAACTGACTGAATGGAAATATCTTCTCCATTGGTGTGGCTTGTTTCGCCAGTTTTGTACTAGTAGTTTACAGTGATTGAATGTTGTTAATTGGTGTCACAGTAGGTTCCCCAATTTGAAGAATGTGAAGGAGCTTATTTACAAGAAGGGTCGCGGATATTTCGACAAGGAGCCTTTCCCCCTTACCAGCAATGATCTAATCGAGAAGGTATAATTTCTGTGACATCTTCTGGAGAATGAGGTTCAGGCATTCGATTTAAGTAAAGCTTTGGCATGACTACGGCAGCCTAGTAATTGGCATAGGAAGTAATCAGCTAGGCGTGTCAGTGATCTGTACCTGTTAGCTTTCTTTAGCGAGTTCTACAATCGCTAAGAAACCTGAATACCTTCAGGGTTCAATTCTGGACCAATAATATGTTGTCGCATTTTCCCTGGATCCTTGATGTTGCCAGGCATTTAACTATTTTGGCGTCTGAAAACTGATGATGTTGCTGCAGCGCTAGTACAACACCTTTCTTTTCATTTTTTTCCTTGATTTTGTGTCTCCCCACTCCGCACAATGTTCCTCTTTCTCTATCAGATTGAACAAAAATGCATGTGTGCGCATACTCGAACTTCAGAGAACCTGAACTCTCTCTTAATCGTTGTGGATGTTTTTTTGTGCAGAGGCAGGAGGAAGAAAAGACAGCAATCAACACACACGTTCTGAACAAAAATGTTGTTTTGGCTTCCTTACTACGGCAATGTGAGAGACTTATAAAAATGAGGAAGTTCAACCTTATCTTTGTGAAGGTTCAGTGAGTGTACCAGTAGCAGGAATTCGCAGACTGCAAAAAAGAAAATCTTTCAAAAAAAACAACACACCTTGGGTGGGGGTCTGTTTGCTGCTGGAGCTCATATTTGTGTTTTTCGTGCAGTGTTTTCAGGTGCATCGGAAGGTGTTATGACAATCTCCGCTGTTTCTACACCGGACGCCGGTCCGCCACATCTCAACTAGCATCTACTACTACATGTTGTACTAGGCATGCTCTATTTCTTAAGCTCAAAAGTTTGATTTTGCCATGCTTTCCGTTTCAGGGCAAATGTGTTGTGCTGGGCAGCAAGGATTTGGGATCTGTTGCTTCTCGATGTGCGGTCTCATACCATTGAACTTGATTGCTCAGGCCTCTATGATACTACGATCTCTGTTTGCAATTTGCTTCTTGTAATACTACTGCGGATTCAGATTGGGTTGTATTATTTCCAATTGTATTCTTCTGAGCTTGTGTTTTAATTGAAAAAAATGTGCGTGTGAGCAAGAGAAAAAGAATATTTTCAAAAGAAGTTCGTGTATCACTTCCCTAAGAGTTCTTGTATTACTCCCTAGAGAATTCAAGTATTGCTATCCAGTTTGTGCACACATAATTCTCTTTCCTGTATGTGTATGTTTTCGAAACTACAATGATCAAAAAAAAACTAGATGTAACCAATCTAAAAAGTTTAGTAATTGCTACTATTTGTTGCGATGTCTAAAAGAGAATTGAGTTTTCGTTGAAATTCAAATAAATAAATATGAGTGGTTATATGTTAAAATAAATAATTGAAAAAGCCCCAAGGAGTCCAAATTTTAGAAAAGTAGCAGTTCGATGTTTGTATAAAATTTAGACTGTTCTCATTATGAAAGAGTGAATACAAGAAGTTAAAAAAAACAAGAAATTTGTATTTTAAAAATAGAGGAGTTCAAAAATCTTTAAAAGGATTTACGCCGTTTTTAAATTAAAAAACTCTAGAAGTACTAATTTAAATAACGGTCTGGTTCAATAATTATTACAAAACTAGGATTTTTTGTTAATAAAAGAAATAAACCAAGAAGTCCAAATTATGAAAATATAGAAGTTCGATATTTATAAAAATATCATATTTTCCTTGTTATAAAGAATAAAAATGGAGAAGTTTAAATTAAAATAAAGGAGTAGTTCGATGTATACAGAAAACTCAAATTCTTTTGTTTCTCAAAAAAATAAAAGTAAGGGGTTCAACTTTAAGAAAATTGTAGGATTCTAAAACCATATTTTTTTCTCCGAAGAATAAAACTAAGAAGTTCAAATTGAAATAATAGAGAAGTACGAAGTTTATAGAAACTTCAGATTTTTTACTCGTTACTAAAGAATAAAATGAAGAAGTTCAAATTAAAATAAAAGGAAGAGCTAAATGAAGAAGTTCAAATTAAAAAATGGAGGAGTTTAATGTATACGAAAAACTTAGTTTAAAAAAAAATAATAAACCAAGAAGTTCAATTTTAAAAAACGGAGCAGTTTGACAATTTTAAAAAACGGAGCAGTTTGACATTTATTACAAACTCGATTTTTTCCTATTACTAACGAATAAACCAAGAAGTTTAAGAAGTTCAATTTTACTAAATAATAAACCAAGAAGTTCAATTTAAAAAAATGAAGAAGTTTGATATTTATTTTAAAAACTCCATTTTTCTCAATTCTAAAAATACATAAAGAGATTTAAATTGAAACAAAGGGCATTTTGATGTTTGTAAAAAAAATCAGTTTTTTCATTGGTAAAGGGTAACGTCATTTTTGCTTTTTAATGGAGCAATATGATTTTAAAAAGAAAATCAAAAATTTTAAATTAAAAATGGAGTAGTTTGATGTATATAAAAAACTCAGACTCTTCTTCTTTCTATGCAAAGTTGAAGTATGAAGTTAAATTTAGAAAAAGGTTGTTTGATGTTTACTTAAAAATCATTTTTTCTAGGAATAAAACAAAGAAGTTCAACTTAAAAAAGTAGAGAAGTTCAAGGATTATAAAAATCCATGATTTAGATGCCCAATTTGGATGAGTGATTTGGGAGTTAGGGCAAAAAACAGAGAACAATTCAAAGTGATAACTGCCAGAAGTTCATGTACTACAAAGTGTTGAAAAAGCAAAGACTAAAAGTTTTGTTGCTAGAAGTTCAAGTGCTCGGCCCGAGAAAGTTCAAAAATTCTTGTGAGAGAGGTTGAACAAAAATACGTGACAGAAGTTCAAGGTGAAAACAGCGGGAAGTTCAACTACTTCGTTTCAGATGAGAATAAAAGAATACAAAACTAAAAGCCTAAAAGGTTTGTTGCAAGAAGTTCACGTGCTCCACCCTACACGGTTCAAAAATCATATTTACGTGACGTCCGTCGTTCATTTACATGTTGTTTTAAAAGGCAAAAAAAAATGTTGTTTTGCCATTTTAAAAACTGCTCTCAAATTGCAACGAATTTGTAACACATGTCTACATGAAAAACTTGCTGCGATTCATAAGCTTTCCACCGGGTATATTATGTGCCACATTTCGATGAACGGTTTAAAATTTTCATGTATACCATTTAAAACACGTTTTGATGTATTAAAAAAATTCTTACCTATTGAAAGAAGTTCATAGTGAAAACAACGAGAAGTTGAAGTACTGCAAGGAATGCATTTCAGGGGAGCAATAAAACTATAGAAAAATAAAAGCTTAAAAAGTTTGTTGAAGGAAGTTCAAGTGCTCTGTCTGGAGAAGTTCAAAAATTCTTGCGAGAGAGGTTCACCTTGTATTTCCATGTTCGATTTTTTCCGTATAAAAATCGAATACAAGTCTTTACTCAAAAATATAAAAAGCTGAAGTTCAAATTGAAATAATAGAGAAGTTCAGAGTTTATTAAAACCTAGGATTTACGTGTTCAAAAAATGAAAAACACAACGCCCTTTTTTGCACTTAAAAAAACTCATAAATGAAAAAATTGTTGCTAGAAGTTCAAGTGCTCGGCGAGGAAAAGTTCAAAAATTCTTGTGAGAGAGGTTCACCGTGTATTTAGATGTCCAAAATACATAAAAAAGATGTTCTTTGTTGTGGTTTAAAATAATTCACTCAAACCAGAGAGAAGATCAAATTGATAACATCCAGAAGTTCACGTACTGCATGGTGTGTGTTTCGTATAAGAAAAATACAATAAAGTGAAACAGAGTGAAGTTCAAACAGACATGCCTCAAAAGCTCAACTACTTCACGTAGTGCAAAAAACAGCACGTCAAAAACAGAGTGAGGTTCAAACAGACATGCCCGAGAAGTTCAACTACTTCACATAGTGCGTTTCCATTTGCAATGAAGGCAGAAATCATGATCTCGTCATTTCTCTAATTTACTTCAAAACGACAGGAATATCATTTGTGTAAGTTCAAGTCCTCGGTCGGAGAAAGGTAAAAAATATATTGTGAGAGAGGTTTGTACAAAAACAATATCATTTGTGTAACACTCACGAAATGCATGAGAAAATTACAAACGAAAATACTTCACAGAAGTTCAACGTGAAAACAACAGGAAGTTCGACTACTATAGTGAATGAATTTGAGATGAAAAACTTATAAAATCGTTGCGAGTATGAAAAACGATCAAGACGAGAAAGTTGAGTGTTTATATCAGCTTTCCACCGGTATATTACTTGCTCAATTCCGGTGAGTGTTCTGGTGAGTGGATGGAGAGCTACGGGCAAAAAAAGCACGTGAAAAACAGAGTGAAGTTCAAGTACACATGCTGAGAAGTTCAGGTTCTTCACGTGCTGCATTTTCGAAGAATCTGTTTCGCGATAAAGACAGAACGAATGATCTTGCCATTTTCGAAATTACTTAAAAACGGCTAGGAATCAAAGAAAACAATCAACATGAAAAAGTTTTGCATTTTCCTTAGCTTTTCAGTGGTATATTATTTGCCCAATTCCGATAAAGTTTGTGGAAATTATGGCGAAAATACTTTTTAGCCATTTTCAAAATTGACTTAAAACAGTAAGGAATTGGGAGAAACAATATATACCAAAATGTTTCGCATTTCCTCGAGCTTTCCAACGCCATATCGTTTGCTACATTCGGACGTACGGTTCAAAAATGAGCTCGACAATACGAACTCGGTGCAACTTGGACCGTTTTCTATATTACTTTTAAACCGTTCACAATTAGAAAAAACTTTTTACATGAAAAAGTAGCGCATTTTCATAAGCTTTCCAACGCCATATCATTTCCTTCAATTCTATTAGCCATTTAGAAATGACATCGAAAATACAAACTCGGTTGTTTGGTTTGCGAAGTTTTACGATTTTCCAAATTACTCTTTAACCATAAGGAATTAGAGAAAACTTTCAACATGTGGAAGGAGCGGATTTACAGCAGCTTTCCAACGCCATATTATTTGCATCATTCCGATAAACGTTTTAGAAATGCGATCGAAAATACGATTCACATTTTTTATATGATGAAAAAACGGTTTTCAAAACTGCTCTTAAACCGCTTACATTTTGCCAAAAATTCTACTTGAGTCATGATACTGGTAACCATAGCTTTACAACAGTATATCACAAGCCCCATTTGGGCAATGTTGGCGGAAGTTCAACCTAGCACTGGGAGAAGTTCAGGTCGAACAACTCAGGCAGTAAAATGCAAAAAACGCAATTTCATCACATCCCGGGAGCAAAATCCGCCAACGAGCAAGATTCCTATTTAAAACGGGTATTTAGTTGCTAAAACACGTTTCTAGATTACACTAACATCATATAGAACACAACTAACCAGAATAAATCGCGCGGGGAGAAACGGTTGCGAAGATAGCCCGAAGGTCGGGTTCGTACAGAGGGAAGTTCAGACGCGTTACTCAGGCAGTTCAGGTTGTGAACAAAATATTATTCTGATCCCGTGATCAGAATAGTGTTTATATAAAGAGAAAAAAAGAAAAAAAGAAGAAAAAAAGAAAAAAGAAAAAAACAAAGAGACAAGGGGCATTGTTAGTATCCTTTACCACACTTGTGCTTCAAAGTAGCACCATGTTTTTCCTATGGAGAGTCTCCTATGTTGTCACTTTCATATACTAGTGGGAATTTTTCATTATAGGATTAGATGCACACCCACTTAGTTTTCATATTGAGCTTTCAACACTTAAAGCTCCTAGTGCATTCGTTGCATGGCAATCCCTACTCCTCACGTTGATATCAATTGATGGGCATCTCCATAGCCCGTTGGTTAGCCGCGTCGATATGAGACTTTCTACTTTTTGTCTTCTCTATATTTACCCCTATCATTATGCTCTATTCCACCCGTAGTGCTATATCCATGGCTTGCGTTCATGTATTGCGTGAGAGTTGAAAAAGCTGAAGCGCGTTAAAAAGTATGAACCAATTGCTCGGCTTGTCATCGGGGTTGTGCATGATAAATACTTTGTGTTAAGAAGACAGAGCATGACAAGGCTATATGATTTTGTAGGGATAGCTTTCTTTAGCGTTGATATTTTGAAATACATGATTGTTTGTTGGGATGCCTGAGTATTGATGTCTTTATGTCAAATTATAGACTATTGCTTTGAATCACTTATTTCTTAATATTCATGCCGTGATTATATTTATGACCAAGTTTATGCTAGGTAGCATTCCACATCAAAAATTATCTTTTTTATCATTTACCTGCTCGAGGACGAGCAGGAATTAAGCTTGGGGATGCTGATACGTCTCCGTCGTCTCTATAATTTTTTATTGTTTCATGCCAATATTATACCACTTTCACATACTTTTGGCAACTTTTTATATGATTTATTGGACTAACCTATTGATCCAGTGCCCAGCGCCAGTTCCTGTTTTCTGCATGTTTTTGTCAAAGTATCCACATCAAATGAAGTCCAAATGTGATGACAAGTTATGAAGAATTATTTTGGAATATATGTGATTTTTGGGAGTTGGAATCACCGCAAACGGAGGCCCACACAGGGCACGATACACCAGCGCACTGGCCAGGAGCCTGGCGCGCGGTGGTGGTTTGTACCCACCTCGTACGTTGGTTGGAGCTGTATTTCAGGCGCAAGGAAGCTTATATCTAAAAAAATCGTGTTAAAATCTCAGCGCAATCGGAGTTACGGATCTCCGGAAATTAAGAAACGGTTTTCGGCCAGACCTGGGGAGCACGAAACAGAAGAGAACAGAGAGGGAGATCCAATCTCGGAGGGGCTCCCGCCCCTCCGCCGCCATGGAGACCATGGAACTAGAGCTTCAAACGAGTCGAGTTTGAGCGAGTTGGACTAGGCTCATCTCAGATTATACTAAAATTTGAGCGAGCTCAAACTAAGTGAAGCTCAAGGTCGAGCCGTAAAAAGTGGCTCGTGCTTAGCTTGTATCGATCTCGAGCTATTTTCGAGATAAATAATAAGATGATTTTATGAATAGTCTAAGGCAATTTTTCAAACATTATAGCCAACAACACAATATAGAAAGCCACTATAAAATTTGACTTATTCTCTCTCAACCGACGACTAGCACTTGATAAGTAGGGACCAATGAAGTAGAAAGATAGAAAAATGAAGGTGCATCCGCTCTTAAACTTTGGCTGAGAATAATAGGATATTTGACACAGGACTGACCACGCACTATATTGAGGCTAAGTTTCTCATGCTTAATTAGGCCTCCATGTTTCCTACTAGGTAAAATTGAGAAAAACTGTGCACGACATATAAGAAAATAAATTATATTTTTAAATAAATATCAAGATTATTTAATATAATTATATAACATCAAGCTATCGATCTAAAATCGAGCGAGCCAGTGTTAGCTCAAGATTAACTCGTTTCTCTATCGAGCTACATAAAGTGTTCATACTCAGCTCATTTCTTTTCGAGCCGATCTCGAGTCGAGTCAAAATACGAGTCGATCTCGAGCGGCCCACGAGCCTCAAGCTTTTCTTGCAGCCCTACATGGAACAGAGGGGGAACCCTCCTCCCATCTAGGGGGGAGGCCAAGGAAGAAGAAGAAGGAGGGGGCCTCTCTCCCCCTCTCTCCCGGTGGCGCTAGAGTGCCGCCGGGGCTAGAATTGTGACAACGATCTACATCAACAATCTTGCTACCGTCAACACCAACTCTCTCCCCCTCTATGCAGCGGTGTAACACCTCTTCTCCCCACTGTAATCTCTACTTAAACATGGTGCTCAACTCCATATATTATTTCCCAATGATCTATGGTTATCCTATGATGTTTGAGTAGATCCGTTTTCTCCTATGGGTTAATCATGATCTTGGTTGGCATGATTGTATATTTTATATATGGTGCTGTCCTACGGTGCCCTCCGTCTCGCGCAAACGTGAGGGGGCCCCGCTGTAGGGTGTTGCAATAAGTTCATGATTTGCTTATTGTAAGTGTTGCGAGAGTGACAGGAACTTAAACGCGGATAGGTGGGTTATGGCGTATGGGAGTAAAGAGGACTTGATACTTAATGCTATGGTTGGGTTTCACGACCTTAATGATCTTTAGTAGTTGCGGATGCTTGCTAGAGTTCCAATCATAAGTGCATATGAACCAAGTAGAGAAAGTATGTTAGCTCATCCTCTCCCTCATATAAAATTACAACAATGATTACCAGTACTTGTTATCGATTACCTAGGGACAAATGACTTTCTTATTGGCAAAGGCTATCGTCTTTTATTATCTTGCAATTTATTCATAGTTTTATTCTCGCAAAGTACTCGTAGTTTTATCCTTGCAAAATAGTTTCATACTTGTTTCCGGTAAAGCAAACGTCAACCGTGCGTAGAGTTGTATCAGTGGTCGATAGAACTTGAGGGAATATTTGTTCTACCTTTAGCTCCTTGTTGGGTTCGACACTCTTACTTATCGAACGAGGCTACAAATGATCCCCTATACTGGTGGGTTATCATGACACTAGAAATTTTTTAAAGCAATAAGAGGCAACGGATATCGTTTCATCCCCAAAGGTGGCACGTTCCCTACCGAAACCATCACGCTTTTTGTGAGAAGCTTGGTTTTTGAGAAGCTTATACCCAAACCTGCCCCGAATGGGACAAATTTTTTACCACGGCATGTTGATGCCGCTCCGTGATAGCATGCCAAGTTTCATGAATTTCTGGCGAGTTTTGCATTTACTAGAATTTAAAAACCAGGTATCTCAATGTTTGCGGTCGAGTGACGGTCGCAAGGTGTTTTACATTCATTCCCATTTCTTGCATGGGACCTAAGCATGCAACCAAGGACACAAATTTGACTTTTCAACAAATTTGTATGCACTGGAGCATGTGCATGTAGTTCAAATTTGAATTATGCACATAAAATGCCTAGAAAACCCAGTTAATGTATAAAAATGTCCAAACAAACCCGAAAAAATTCCAAAATTTAACACAACACTCCTGTTGTTCTATGTTGGCACTAGAAATTTTTTGAAAGCAATAAGATGCAACGAATATCGTTTCGTCCCAAAGGTGGCATGTTCCCTACCGAAACCATCACGCTTGTTCTGAGAAGCTCTGGTTTGTGAGAAGCTTATACCCAAACTGCCCCAAATGGGACAAAAAATTTACCACGGCATGTTGTTGCCGCTCCATGATAGCATGCCAAGTTTCAAGAATTTGAGACGAGTTTTGGATTTACTAGAATTTAAAAACCAGGTATCTCAATGTTTGCAGCCGAGTGACGGTGGCAGGGTGTTTGACATTCATTCCCATTTCTTGCATGGGACCTAAGCATGCAACCAAGGACACATATTTGATTTTTCAACCAATTTATATGCACTGGAGCATGTGCATGTAGTTCCAATTTGAATTATGCACATAAAATGCCTAGAAAAACCAGTTAATGTATAAAAATGTCCAAACGAACCCAAAAAAATTGAAATTTAACACGAAACTCCTGTTGTTCTATGTTGACACTGTAACCAGGTGTGCTGTAGTCTCCTTTGTGTACCCAAATTGTGCAATGACGTGGATGACCACTGTAACCAGGGAAATTCGAACCAAAAATTTTGACGTCAAACTCATCACACATGGGTTAAGCTATTTGAATCGTCTGTGATGTTCACATATCGTACACATTTCTTAATAAGGGACCATGTCTGATGACACTTTGCGCGCTAGTTTTTTTGCTGAACCGTCTCCAAATTTTCGGCTTTAGCGGAGATATCTACCTCCCGCCCCTCCCCCCTACCAAAAGCCACATTTCCTCTATTTCCGCCTTCCTTTCCAAGTTGAAACCTTCACTCCTTGCTTTCAGCGCCGCCTCCTCGCCGGCGACCCTCCTTCACGCTGCTCGGCCTCGTCTATCCAAGCAGGTAATCCACACCCGACCCCCATCCTCCCCCACCTTCCACATCCCACATGCCCCGACCGTCGGCGCGACACCTTCCACCCAAATCACCGACCTCTCCACCAAATAAGTGCCACCCTAAGCCATGGTGCACGTGGTATAGCCAGGATCTCAAGGAGCATTTGGCAGCAGAGAAGCAAATCGCGATCGCACGCGAGGATGAGGTCGCAATGGGTATTCGTGCCGACCCCAGATCTTGACGAGCACCTTGCCGTTGAGGCTACCGTCGACACCTCGCGCGCCGACGCCGCGACACGGTTGGCTGCTTTAAACGACAGTTCATGATGTTTCCTCGAGGCCACCCTCGGTGCCTTCGACGAAGACAACGAGGTGTTTTCTCAGCGTGCACGTGCTTACCTCATCTCGAGAGCCAGAAGGTTGGTGCCCAAAGCGGCTCAGGCAACTCACCACTACAACGAGGGCACCCACGATGCGGAGGCCTCGCCCTCTTCCATGTCCAAGGAGCCAATCGTCATCGATATCTCGGACAATGAGGAGTAGCTTGTCTTATTAGCTCACTATAAGGACCCATGTTCAGTTTGCTAGCTACTGCCATTCCTTAACAAATTCTAGTGAACTGTGCTATCTACTTTACCATGCAATATGTTGCTCTAGTGTATATGTCTATATATCGTGCAATGTGGTGCTCACTTATCTGTTTGGTTATTAGTTGTCCTGTTCAGTTAACTATTTGGTTCAATTCTGCAAATGTGATGTTCAATTCTTCAGGGTCCAATTTTCCAAGTTGTCAAGCATGCTTGGTTTGGTTAACTGTCTGATCTTCTAGTATGTTATACATTGTGCAATGTGGTGCTCAGTTAATGTTTGGTTCATTTATGGTGGTGTTTAGTTAACTGTTTGGTTCAATTCTGCAATGCGGTGTTCAATTATTGTGGGTGCATTCTATTATTATATACCATGTGAGAAATAAATCGATTTTGGCTGTACTAAATACAAGAGAAACAAATACAATTGCTATATTTCCAAGTTGTTAAGCATGCTTGGTTTGGTTAACTGACTGATCTTCTATTAGGAGTGTTATATTGTGCAATGTGGTGCTGAGTTAACGTTTGGTTCATTTGTTGTGGTGTTTAGTTAACTCCTTGGTTCAATTCTGGAATGCGATGTTCAATTGTTGTGGCTACATTCTGTTATTCTATACCATGTGAGAAATAAATCGAATTTGGTTGTACTAAATACATGAGAAACAAATACAATTGCTATATTTCCGAGTTGTTAAGCATGCTTTGTTTGGTTAACTGTCTGATCTTCTGTTAGGAGTATGTTACATTGTGCAATGTGGTGCATCAGTTAATGTTTGGTTCATTTGTTGTGGTGTTTACTTACACTACTGCAGGATGCTGCTAACATGACACTATGATCAGAGACCCTTCGACGAAACTGTGTGCGATGCAATAATCGCAAACGGTGGCGTAAAAAAACTGTCAAAAAAGGCGCAAAACATTTGCGATGACGGATGCATCAAACACGGTTCAGATTTTAGTTGCGTGTGAGATTCAGGGCATACGGTTCAGTTCAATTAACCGTTTTCGATGAGTAGAAACAAAAGAAACGGGCAGCCAGATGAAGGTGTGTGCGATGTACAACATATAGTTCACCCAGATGAACTGTTTGTGATTAGGAAACACAAAAGAAATGGTCAGCCAGATCAAGGTGTGTGCGATGTACAGCATACAGTTCACTCGGATGAACTGTTTGTGATTAGGCAACACAAAAGAAACTGTCAGCCAGATCAAGGTGTGTGCGATGTATGACATGCGGTTCACCCAGATGAACTGTTTGCGTCGAGACAAGAGAACATAAATGGTTCAATATAACAAATACCATAAATATTGCAAGGTTCAAATTCAAAGATTACAACGCCCAAATTCAATTGCAAGCTGTTTCATTTTTGAAAAGGGATCAGCCGCTGACAAGTCATGTGTGGGTTTGACACAATGATTTCCAATTGCTTTGCCATATGTGCTTCCCATATGAAATTTGGCATTTTTGGAGGCACCTCCATTCAACAGTACCAGCCGGATCTGCTGATCATACCATTGATCTTTCCTAATTAAATGCATGTTCAACCTCAGTACACTCAGCACCTTTGCTCTGGCAAGAAAGGACCTAGCGAGTGTAATCTCTGGTGGGGTCCCTCGGTAGGAGTTCAAAGTAATATTTGAGAGGTGCAGATCCAGGCATTCGATGTGATTGTCGTTATAAACATCATCCACCGGGCCTAATATGCACTGCAAAAGAAGAGAACGTGTTAGTGCCTACATGCAATTTTGAACACTGCTACACGCCCATTTGGTTTGCAGGATTGGTAAAATGCACCAACGTGCCATCTTCGATCTGGCATGATTAACATGGGCATTTGATTACAATCTATAAACATGTAGCCTTCTTCACAAGAGGTTGGATTGGATGAAAAATTCCCTAAGAAAACTAGTACAGATGAATCCAAAGGTGAAATTCTTATGGACGATTGTAACCATATGAATGAAGCAACCAATATGGGGTGGGGGTGTATGTCCTAAAATCCTCCAAAATTCTTTCAAAAATAGTAGTACATTGCCATTGTGAACTTGGGAAAAGGTGCAAAAAATTGAACTCCCTTATGGTTAACATTTAACAGGAAAGGAACATCACCTCGATATACAGCTTCTTCAGGCACGGAAAGCATCTCAGGCAACTGAAAACTTGGTCCAGGTTGGGGACGACAGATTCTAGTGCTAAGACCTTCAATGTGCCCAGAGTCTGGGTGAAGCTTCGCTGGATGACAGACGAGCATACATCTTCAAAATTAGTTATAACATTGATATCAGGAAGGAGAGGTATATAAGGCGACTGTTGTACCTGAAAGTTGTAGTATTTGACAGACGAGTAGCCCACCACTTTCAATTTCGGCGCAGAAATGACATTGATTCTTGTTGGACCTTGTTGATCAACTACAAGTAATCTCTCAAGTGAAGGTGTGTCCTGGATGACCATATTGTGGTCCACCTTTTGTGATCTCTCGTTGCAGCACCAGCAACACACATAAATAGTGCGGAGAGTCCTGGAGGTGATGTGCAAGGTACTCGACCAATTCATCGCCTGAAGACGAAGGAACTCGAGTGCAGTACGGCCGTGGAGCAGGCGCTCCATGTCATCCTTTGGGATGCGGACGGTGATGAGCTCGAGGTGCTTCAGTCGTGGTAGAAAAAGAGCGGGCGCGTCATTAAGGGGGGGGGAATGGCAGTTCATGAACTTGGCGAGGCGCAGCGTGGGCGCGAAGCGGAGCACAGACATTGGCAGCAAGCTCATATGCCCATCATTATAACTTAGCTTCTCGAGCTGATCTATGGCGCGGGATCGGAACCACTCGTCAAGCTTGCCTCGCTCCCTGCCATTGGAACGGAACTTGCCCGCGATAAGGCCTTTGATTGGGCCATGGTGACTGCCGAGGATCTGGGAGAATGCATCCAAGCTTTGGCGATAGCCATGGCAGAGCTTGTGGGCGTGGAGGAGGTCGACAAGGGTGCGGAGCCATAGGGTGCGCCACTTCTGGGAAACGGCGGCTGTCCTTGCCCGATTTCTGATTGGGAGGAGGGATATGATGACTATCAACATATCATCGGGGAGATTGTTGATGAAGTCTAGGCCTGCTGGAGTCGCTTGTGGTTCTTTCTCGACCCGCCTCCGCTTGTTGGCAGCCTCGTTCTCAACCTCGTCGGCGGGGACGGGACCCTCTGTCTCCATATTCATGCCATGCTCCGGTGCTTCAGCAGCCCCAGCGTCGCCACTCCCTCCGATGGGGCGCTTCGGCGGCATCCTCGTACACTGACGGCTTTGAGGACTCAGAGCGGCGTCGAGGATGCGGGTGGAGAGAGAGGAATTGTGTGTGTGGCGAGGATGGGGGGTGCAGCCGCTCAGCGGCGCCATTAATATAGACCAGTGGGAGCGAGGCGGGCGGCGGTCCAAGGCTGTCTCGCTTCCCGGTGAGAACGACTGCTAAATCTCTAGTATGAATGAAATATATGCTTAATTACTGAATTTTAGTTGCAAAAAATAGATGGTGATATTGATTTTTAGCTGCATATTTTGACAAATCACAGTGTCTCTTGGCTTAGCGCCGAAGTCTGGCTTTAATTTCATACCATAATCTGAACCGTTTGCGTTGAAGACATGCACAAATCCTGCGTTGAACAGCTTGTACACTTCCAGGTGAGCCTACGCACCAGACTGCGGTCGCACGCCTCCCGTTCAGTCAAGCAGCTGTCCACACGGCACCTCCTATAGCCATTAAAACCAAGACACGTGGCGTCACGTGAATGGTTAACCGAACGCACATGGTTTGAATTATACAAACGTTTGAGATATTAAAGTCACAGCTATTTCTTTTTTCAAAATGCCTTTGTTGGCTGTCATTATTCGAGTGCGCCTTCTCTCAAAATGGACACGAAAAATACCACAACATGTCGGGTGCCCTTCCATGATAGCATGCCAAGTTTCATGAATTTCAGACGAGTTTTGGATTTACTAGAATTTAAAAACCAGGCATCTCAATGTTTTGCCGGCAATCAACGGTGCCCTAGTGTTTGAAATTCATTCCCATTTCTTGCATGGGACCTAAGCATGCACCCAAGGACAGAGATTTGATTTTTCAATGAATTTATATGCACTGGAGCATGCACATGTAGTTCAAATTTGAATTATGCACATAAATGCATTGAAAACTCAGTTAATGCATAAAAATGTCCAAACGAACCCCGGAAAATCACAGAAATTCACACAACACTCCTGTTGTTCTATGTTGACACAAGAAAAAAACTTGAAAGCTATAAGAGGCAATGGATATCGTTTCGTCCCCAAAGGTGGGACGTTCCCTACCGAAAACCATCATGCTTGTTGTGAGAAGCTCCGGTTTGTGAGAAGCATATACCCAAACCTGCCCCCAAATGGGACAAAATTTGTACCACGACATGTTGATGCCACTCCATGATAGCATGCCAAGTTTCATGAATTTCAGACGAGTTTTGGATTTACTAGAATTTAAAGACCAGGCATCTCACTGTTTTGTCGGCAATCAACGGTGCCATGGTGTTTGAAATTCATTCCCATTTCTTGCATGGGACCTAAGCATGCACCCAAGGACAGAGATTTGATTGTTCAACGAATTTATATGCACTCGAGCATGCGCATGTAGTTCAAATTTGAATTATGCACATAAATGCATTGAAAACTCAGTTAGTGCATAAAATGTCCAAACGAACCCCGAAAAATCACAAAAATTCACACAACACTCCTGTTGTTCTAGAAAAAAACTTGAAAGCAATAAGAGGCAATGGATATTGTTTCGTCCCTAAAGGTGGGACGTTCCCTACCGAAAACCATCATGCTTGTTGTGAGAAGCTCTGGTTTGTGAGAATCATATACCCAAACCTTCCCCAAATGGGAAAAAATTTGTACCACGGCATGTTGATGCCGCTCCATGATAGCAAGCCAAGTTTCATGAATTTCAGACGAGTTTTGGATTTACTAGAATTTAAAAACCAGGCATCTCACTGTTTTGCCGGCAATCAACGGTGCCATGGTGTTTGAAATTCATTCTCATTTCTTGCATGGGACCTAAGCATGCACCCAAGGACAAAGATTTTATTTTAAAACGAATTTATATGCACTGGAGCATGCGCATGTAGTTCAAAGTTGAATTATGCACATAAATGCATTGTAAACTCAGTTAATGCATAAAATGTCCAAACGAACCCCGAAAAATCACAAAAATTCACACAACACTCCTATTGTTCTATGTTGACATGAGAAAAAACTTGAAAGCAATAAGGCGCAATTGATATCGTCTCGTCCCCAAAGGTGGGACGTTCCTTACCGAAAACCATCATGCTTGTTGTGAGAAGCTCCGGTTTGTGAGAAGCATATACCCAAACCTGCCCCAAATGAGGCAAAATTTGTACCACGGCATGTTGATGCCGCTCTATGATAGCATGCCAAGTTTCATGAATTTCAGACGAGTTTTGGATTTACTAGAATTTAAAAACGAGGCATCTCACTGTTTTGCCGGCAATGAACGGTGCCATGGTGTTTGAAATTCATTCCCATTTCTTGCATGGGACCTAAGCATGCACCCAAGGACAGAGATTTGATTTTTCAACGAATTTATATGCACTGGAGCATGCACATGTAGTTCAAATTTGAATTATGCACATAAATGCATTGAAAACTCAGTTAATGCATAAAAATATCCAAACGAACCCCGAAAAATCACAAAAATTCACACAACACTCCTGTTGTTCTATGTTGACACGAGAAAAAAACTTGAAAGCAATAAGAGGCAATGGATATCGTTTCATCCCCAAAGGTGTGACATTCCCTACCGAAAACCATCATGCTTGTTGTGAGAAGCTCCAGTTTGTGAGAAGCATATACCCAAACCTGCCCCAAATGGGACGAAATTTGTACCATGGCATGTTGATGCCGCTCCATGATAGCATGCCAAGTTTCATGAATTTCAGACGAGTTTTGGATTTACTAGAATTTAAAAACCAGGCATCTCACTGTTTTGCCGGCAATCAACGGTGCCATGGTATTTGAAATTCATTCCCATTTCTTGCATGGGACCTAAGCATGCACCCAACGACAAAGATGTGATTTTTCAACGAATTTATATGCACTGGAGCATGCGCATGTAGTTCAAATTTGAATTATGCACATAAATGCATTGAAAACTCACTTAATGCATAAAAATGTCCAAACGAACCCCGAAAAATCACAAAAATTCACACAACACTCCTGTTGTTCTATGTTGATACGAGAAAAAAACTTGAAAGCAATAAGAGGCAATGGATATCGTTTCGTCCCCAAAGGTGGGACGTTCCCTACTGAAAACCATCATGCTTGTTGTGAGAAGCTCCGGTTTGTGAGAAGCATATACCCAAACCTGCCCCAAATGGGACAAAATTTGTACCACGGCATGTTGATGCCGCTCCATGATAGCATGCCAAGTTTCATGAATTTCAGATGAGTTTTGGATTTACTAGAATTTAAAAACCAGGCATCTCACTGTTTTGCCGGCAATCAACGGTGCCATGGTGTTTGAAATTCATTCCCATTTCTTGCATGGGACCTAAGAATGCACCGAACGACAAATATTTGATTTTTCAACGAATTTATATGCATTGGAGCATGTGCATGTAGTTCAAATTTGAATTATGCATATAAATGCATTAAAAACTCACTTAATGCATAAATATGTCCAAACGAACCCTGAATAATTCCAATTCTTTTATGATCACTGCAGATAAAAGGTCTAGCAATTCAAACTCCGTCCATGGCCGCTGTGACCCCATTATGTAATTCAAATCAAGACCAAAAATCAAGTAGATCCCACACAGTTTATTATAACCAACCGTGTGAGATGCACCACTAAATATCTTCAGACCGTGTCTGAATAAGGGACCATGTCTGATGACACTTTGCGCGCCAGTTTTTTCGCTGAAGCGATTCCAAATTTTCAGCTTCCATGGGAATATCAACCTCCCCGCCCCGTCCCCCTTACCAAAAGCCACATTTCCCCTCTTTCCGCCTTCCTTTCCAAGTTGAAACCTTCACTACTTGCTTACAGCGTCGCGCCTCCTCGCCGGTGACCCTCCTTCATGCTGCTCGGCCTCGCCTAACCAGGCAGGTAATCCACACCCGACCCCCATCCTCCTCCTCCTTCCACATCCCACATGGCCCGACCGCCGGCGTGAGCGCGACACCTTCCACCCAAATCACCGACCCCTCCACCAAATAAGCGCCGGCCTAAGCCATGGTGCACGTAGTATAGCGAGGACCTCAAGGAGCATTTGGCAGCGGAGAAGCAAATCACGGCCGCACGCGCGGATGAGGTCGCGATGGCTGCCATTCGTGCCGACCCCCAGATCTTGGGGGAGCACCTCGCCGTCGAGGCCACCGTTGATGCCTCCCGCGCTGACGCCGCGACGCGGTTGGCTGCTTTAAACGACAGTTCGTGGCGTTTTCTCGAGGCCACCGTCGGTGCCTTCGACAAAGACTACGAGGTGTTTTCTCAGTGTGCACATGCTTACCTCATCTCGAGAGCCAGCAGGTTGGTGCCCGGAGCGGCTCAGGCAACTCACCACTACAATGAGGGCACCGACGATGCGGAGGCCTCGCCCTCTTCCATGTACAAGGAGCCACTCGTCATCGATATCTCCGACAGTGAGGAGTAGCTTGTCTTATTAGTTCACTATAAGGACCCATGTTCAGTTTGCTAGCTACTGCCTTTCCTTAAAAAATTCTAGTGAATTGTGCTACAACTTTTACCATGCAATCTTCTGCTATAGTGTATATGTTCTATATGTCGTGCAATGTGGTGTTCAATTAACTCCTTGGTTCAATTCTGCAAATGTGATGTTCAACTCTTCAGGGTGCAATATTTGCAAGTTGTTAAGCATGCTTGGTTTGGTTAACTGTCTGATCTTGTATTAGGAGTATGTTATATTGTTCAATTGGTGTTTACTTAACTGCTTGGTTCATTTGTTGTGGCTTGGTTCACTTGTTGTGGTGTTTAGTTAACTGCTTGGTTCAATTTTGCAATGCAATGTTCAATTGTTGTGGCTGCATACTGTTATTGTGTACCATGTGAGGAAAAATCGAATTTGGCTGTACTAAATACATGAGAAACAAATACAATTGCTATATTTCCAAGTTGTTAAGCATGCTTGGTTTGGTTAACTGTCTGATCTTCTATTAGGAGTATGTTATATTGTGCAATGTGGTGCTCAGTTAACGTTTGGTTAATTTGTTGTGGTGTTTAGTTAACTGCTTGGTTCAATTCTGCAATGCGATGTTCAATTGTTGTGGCTGCATTCTGTTATTGTATACCATGTGAGGAATAAATCGAATTTGGCTGCACTTAATACATGAGAAACATATACAAGTGCTATATTTCCTAGTTCTTAATCATGCTTGGTTTGGATAAATGGGTTTTCCATGTGGCTTGAATTAATCTGATGAATCTGCAATGTGCTTATTTATCATCAACATATTTTACTGATAGCATGCGAACCCTTACTTAACCTGATGACTAACTACCTTATATGTGTTGTAGGGAAACAATGGGAAGCACTGAGGTTTACAAGATGGTACTAACTATTATACCTTGCCTTTTTGTATTTCTTTGCCCCATTTCCAATATAGAGAAGATATTTATGCACATCCTTGTTTTCAGGCTTCACTGATAATTACCTCTCAAACCACCTCTGTGGTCAGGAGGCGAGGAAAGTTTTCATACAACACCCACGGTTCAATATTGAAGTGTTCCTGAAGAGGTCGAAGGATGGACGGTCAATCATCCACAGGCACTGGCCTAAAGTTGCAAAGACCTTCAACATGAATGAAGGCTCAATATTCGCCTTCCGCTTCAGCAGTTTTCCAGATGAGATGCATCTCTCTATGTATCGTCTAAGATGCTAATTTTGAAATGTTCTAGATGTTGCATGTGAAATTTGCTGCTGATGCAGTTGTGTAATGGGTAGCTGAGTGCTGAAGCTATATCATGTTGTACTCTGATGTATTTCAAATATGAAATCCTGCTTCCTTAATATGGAAATGGAATATATTATGTGCTTAATATGAATGTCAATTAGATTAGTAAATGGATTATTAATAATAGGGCAAACTAGCCCACTAATTAGCCAATTAGCTTGCTAATTGGGTTTTCCTATTGCAAACGGTTAATGAGAAACCACCGTGGGCGATGACCTCAGGCAACGCACACAGTTTCTAGGAATAAACCGTGTTGGATCAATGAACAATCACACACGACATTCTCATCAAAACTGTTTGCGTTACGCCACCTTGCGCAAACGTTTTCCTTGGAGCGACTGTGTGGGATGTACATATGAACGGAAACGTTTAGCGGGGACTGACTGTGTGGCATGTACTTGCGACCGGAAACAATTTCGCCGTATAATTGTATTTTTAGCTATACTGTACGTATTTCCGTATGTGCGTGCTCGCCGGTCGCACACGACCTCATTTTGCCGAACGTTTGTGCCAAGAGGGCATATCCCCGACGGTTTCTGGATCGCGTGGGAAGGACCCCCCTATCGCCCACACTCACTTGGCGACGGTTCCAAATGCCGTCATGGAAAGGGGTTAAAAACCGTTTGTTTAGGACCGACGCGCACCAGTGTTAACTATTTGGTTCAACTCTGCAATGCGATGTCCAATTGTCATGGGTAGATTTTTGTATTATTGTGCATTTGAGGAATAAATCGAATTTGGCTGCACTTAATACATGAGAAACATATACAAGTGCTATATTTCCTAGTTCTTAATCATGCTTGGTTTGGATAAATGGGTTTTCCATGTGGCTTGAATTAGTCTAATGAATCTGCAATGTGCTTATTTTTCATCAACATATTTTACTAATAGCATGCGTACCCTTACTTAACCTGATGACTAACTACCTTATATGTGTTGCAGGAAACAATGGGAATCACTGAGGTTTACAATCGAGGTTAGCACGTGCATGGTCTGTTGTCTAATAGCACATTATTGAGCAATTGCAGAACCATTCTAATATTTAGGTTTTTAACAATTTGTCTTGCACATGTAGGTCCTGCTGTCAGAGGTTTTGACCCACTCTTTGACCCTTTTGCATATGGGGAAATGAGTTGTCCATGAATATCAGTCAAGTCAAGAAACTCAGAAAGATTGTAGCGACAAAAAACAACAAGATCTTTGTTTGCACAATGGAGAAGACATCAGTTCACTACAGGATGGTACTAACTATTACACCTTGCCTTTTTTTATTCCTTTGCCCCATTTCCAATATAGAGAAGATATTTACGCACATCCTTGTTTTCAGGCTTTTCCAAAGCAGTTCACTAATGATTACCTCTCAAACCACCTATATGGTCAGGAGGCGAGGAATGTATTCATACAACACCCATGGTTCAATATTGAAGTGTTCCTGAAGAGGACGAAGGATGGATGGTCAATCATCCATAGGCACTGGCCTAAAGTTGCAAAGACCTTCAACATCAATGAAGGCTCAATATTTGCCTTCTGCTTCAGCAGTTTTCCAGATGAGATAAATTTGTCTATGTACCGTCTATGATGCTAATTTCGAAAGGTTATAGATGTTGCATGTGAAACTTGGTGCTGGTGCAGTTGTGTAATGGGGTAGCTGAGTGCTGAAGCTATATGATGTTGTACTCTGATGTATTTCAATTATGAAAATTTATTGTGTGCTTAATATGAAATGTCAATTAGATTAATAAATGATTATTAATAATAGGATAATTAGCCTGCTAATTGGGTTTTTCTATTGCAAACGGTTATTGAGAAAACACCGTGGGTGATGACCTGAGGCAACAGACACGGTTTCTAGGAATAAACTGTGTTGGATTAATAAACAATCACAAATGACATCCTCTTGCAAACTATTTGTGATGGATAACCTTTGCCACACAGTTTCTTCTACGCACCGTGTGTGATGCATTTAATAACGCAAACGATAAAATTGTTAATACCGTGTGCAATGGAAACGCTATCACAAACGATTTAACGGGGAAAATTGTATGTGATGTACCTGCGAACAGAAATGTTTTCCTTGGAGCGACTATGTGGGATGTATATACAAACGGAAACGTTTAGTGGGGACTGACTGTGTGGGATGTACTTACGACCGGAAATGATTTCGCGCGTATAATTGTATTTTTTAGCACTACTGTATGTATAACCGTATTTGATCGCACACCGGTTGCACACGACCTCATTTTGCCGAGCGTGTGTGCTAGGAGGGCATATCCCCGACGGTTTCTGGGTCATGTGGGAAGGACCCCCCTATCGCCCACACTCACTAGGCGACGGTTCGAAATGTCGTCGCGGAAAGGGGTTAAAACCGTTTGTATAGCACCTCGCTGTACTAGTGAATGCATGTACGAAGCTAGGTGGTCATGGCATGGCGAATGAGATAAATGATGCAAAGGGAGCATATCAATATCATCACAAGAAAAACAAATGCCAATAACCATGGGCTTGTCATCTATGCCATATGTGCAAATTGGGTTTATTTTAAGGGATAATTAGATTTATGCCCCTAGTTGTGTCCCACTCGTCTGTTTTACCCCTAATTCCCAAAAGTCACCGGTTCTGTCCAAATCACTTTGCTCCTCTTATGCTTTTGCCCTTTGACCGTTTGACCGTCAGTTTGAAAACTTCATAACTAATTCATACTAAATCATAAAAATGCAAATAAGATACCAAAATGTTCAGAAAAACATCACCTATATGTTAGTGTCATTTGCATTCATGAAAAAAGTGTTGGAAAGTGCCCATCCGAGTTTTAGCTCTTATGCTACCACCATGAATAGTGAAATCTAAAAAAGTTCAAAAATAATTTGGTGGCAAATACTGACAAATGTTTTAAGTGCCTGCCAAGTTTCATTAGGGAATAACATTCGTGGGTGCTGTGGCAAAAAAAGCAATCAGCACTCCAAAATAGATAATTTTTTTGCCACGACTTCCACGAATGTTGTTCCCTAATGAAACTTGGCAAGCACTTACAACACTTGTCGTTCTTTGCCACCATACTTTTTTTGAATTTTTTTGAATTTTTTAGAGTTTACTATTCATGGTGGTATCAAAAGAGCTAAAACTCGGATGTGCACTTTCCAACACTTTTTTCATGAATGCAAATGACACTGACATATAGGTGATGTTTTTCTGAACATTTTGGTATCTTATTTGCATTTTTTGATTTTGTATGAATTAGTTATGAAGTTTTCAAACTGACGGTCAAACGGTCAAAGGGCAAAAGCATAAGAGGATCAAAGTGACTTGGACGGAACCGGTGACTTTTGGGAATTAGGGGTAAAACAGACGAGTGGGACACAACTAGGGGCATAAATCTAATTATCCCTTATTTTAATGGCATATGCAAAGTTACTATGAAGAGATTGCAAATTGGACATATTGTTCATCTCATGATGTGACCAAGAGAATTAGCACAAGAAATTCTATGTAACATGGCATCACAACTGATAGAATCCACATGGCAATCATGAAACTCATCATAAATTGGTAAATCATCGCATGGGGAAATCATACAAGCATGAAGCATGGTAATAGGTTGATCAACATCATGCAAGCAATCAATGTCAATAATGTCCACTACTGGGACTAGAGCATCACCATCACCTATGTTACCTTTCTCATTCCACTCATGTGGTGTAGGTGAGGTGGCAAAGACCAAATCATGGTCAATGTCATCATCGCGATGGAACCATGTGGGGGGTGCATCATAGTCCACCATGGCCATCGTCTTGTCCAAAGGAAGGACGAAGTCATTGAAGATCGGCGCGTCATCATATATGGGACCTAGCACCAAATGATACGACACAATAGAGGTAGAAGTTAAGTCGTTAGAAATCGAAATGGACTCACATGCCCTATCAACTATGTCGGTGGAAACGACACCTATGGGATCACTGGAATCCCTTCTACGGTCGGCGGGCGCGGGGTCGTGAGGAGAGCAGGTCTAACACGAAGCACACGGATCGTTTACCCAGGTTCAGGCTGCAAAGGTGCGTAACACCCTAGTCCTGCTTTGGTGGGTGTATTGAGTGTTCTTGTGTTCTTGAGCTAGCTACGGGGTGCAACTTGCCCAATAGAGCCGAATCCCTCTCCAGTACGCCATGAGCCTCCTTTTATAGTCGAAAGGGGCTGCCACAGTGGCACATAGGAGGTGGAAAGGTATACAGTGATGCGAGCTTTTTGCCCGTGTTACAGGACGAGAAACATTTAATGCGTAGCTTAGGTGTCCCTTAGCTTTATCGGGGGCGGGAACGAGGCCCGTCCCGTCCGTCGCCGCCTCGCCTTGCCTCGACACGCGCCCAGGCCAGCGATGCATGCGGCGCCATGTAGGCAGGCAGGCAGCTGAGGTGGCGTGGTGGTAGGGTCTTCACGAAGATCTACATGCCACCACGCAGGTGCTTGCTGAGTTGGCGTAGAGGCCGCCCGTTGCCACGCAGGTGCCTGCCCAGCTGGTTGAGCTACCAGCTGCTTGGGGACGGCGGTGGAGTCTTGGTCGACGCGGGCCTGGCTGTGGCCCCACTGACGCCCTCGGCAAGGGCCTTGCCGGGGGCCCGACAAGTGTCTTGCCGTGGCGTTGCAGTCGTCCCCGGCAAGGCGCTTGCCGGGGGTCTTGTGGATTCCCTCGGCTGGGATCCCGCTGAGGGTCGCCGTCTTCTGGTCCTCATCTAATCTCACATGTTTATGATCTTGACGAGGATCTGCATGCCACCACAGAGGCGCCTCCTGAGCTCTGGTCTCAACGTAGTTGGTGGGGTCGGAACCCGTGGGCTCAAGGGTGGCTCGCTTTGTTGGTGTTGGGCAAGTTGCCCCGGCAAGGCCCTTGCCGGGGCTGCTGGGGCTGCCCCAGCAAGGGTCTTGCCGGGGGAACCTGCTTCGCCCTTCTGTTCTTTGTGTTTCTGGTCTTGTTGTCTTGGTTGTCTTGTGTTTCGGCTTCTCTCCGGCTTCCCTCCTTTGCCCTGCTACGTGCGGCCGTGGCGCGCAGCTCTGACTGCCCGTGCATAAGTAAAGGGGTCAAAAGGAGAGCCCCTACTTTTGTACACCGACAGGAGCCCCCGGGCCTGGGCCACACATAAGCGCGACACGTTGTTGATCTAGGCCCAAAACGGTGCGCGGGCAGGCGGGGCGGATTTCCACCACAGTAACTCTTCGTCCGCTGCGCTTCCCGATGACCCGCGTTGAATGGGCGTCGTGGAGGATCGTGCGTGACGTGGGGGGCATGCGTGGGGCGGTTCCCGCACGCATGCGTCACATCGCAGTAAAGAGGCGGGTCGCGCCTTCCCCATAAAAAGAGGGAGGCGTGGAGACGCGGCTCATTTACTGAGTGGACTCAGGTCGCAGTCTTCAAGGCGCCCACGCCCCACGATCACAGGGCGGGGAACGGTCGCCTCACCCGTCCCCTCGATTATGCTTGCTCGCCATGCGTCCTCCATGTAGGTGGCAGGCGGTGGGGGCGGAAAACCGGGTCGTCGCTGATTGGTGCAGCGGGTCGGTCCTGATTCCCTAGGCCTCTGATGGCTGGATTGGCCGAGCGGGGTGGCCGCGCCT
The DNA here is from genome assembly GCF_018294505.1 of Triticum aestivum. NCBI lineage: Eukaryota > Viridiplantae > Streptophyta > Magnoliopsida > Poales > Poaceae > Triticum > Triticum aestivum. The sequence goes on from NC_057796.1 coordinate 171,678,632, forward strand.
CGACCCCGCCTCTTTATAAGGAGGGGGGATGTCACCTCCACATTCTCTCAGCATCCATCGTCTTCTACTTCCGCTCCTTCCTTCCATACGTCATGGGGAGAGGGGGCGCAGGTCCTTCGACGGTGGGGGCGAGGGTCGCCGCTCGACAGCGCGTTCCTCCTCCCCATGAGCTCGCGGCAGAGGAGCCGGCTACGAGAGGAAGGGGGGGGGGGCGAGGCCGAGGTCGTCGCGGCGGTCGGGGGAGAGGGGGACGAGGCGGCGCAATGGCCGTGCCTCCGCCAGCGGTGCCCCCCGCGATGGAGGGCCACGTCGGGGACCAGCCCCGCGAGTTCTTCATCAGGCTGCGCCGGCCACCGCGTCATCGTCTCCTCCTTCCCATCCCTTTTGCTCAGGAGATGGAGCTCGATCCGCCCCAGACCCTCAGGCTGCACATGAGGGGCTGCGGGAGCGGCGGCACGCGGGTTGACGTCGACTTCCCCGCTCCTCACGTCATGTACCTCCATCGTGGATGGAAGACGTTCGCCCGCATCCACAGCCTGACGGCGGGGCTCATCCTCTATTTCAAGTTAATGGAGGGCGGCCTGCTCTCCGTCAAGGTCTTCGGAGATCATGGAACTCGTCTAAAGTGCTGCGTGGAGAGCTCCTCCGATGATGAAGATTCCTCCTCGAGCGGGAGTGACGAGGAGGACAGCGACAGCGACGACGATGGAATCGAGCGGCAGGATGCCGACTCCGACTTCGACTGATGCGTCGTCCCTCCCTCGGCCTCGCGCCCTGCCGAGGGCCCTCCTCGTCAAGCTCTCCATCGGCGCATTCCCCACCACCTCCTTGGGTGGCTGGCGTACGAGGGCCGGAGAAGGCGAAGAAGGCGGGCGGTGGCCGTCAACTCAGAGTACGCGGGCACCGACACCTTCATCGCGTATTGTCGGGCCGTTGCCTCATCTTCCAGCCCCTCCGCCGGCACCGGGATGCTCTCTTGGTGCCTTCAGCTTCTCACACATCGCCTAGGCGCTCCTTTCGCCCTCCTGCTGTCTTGTTTCACCTTCTGAGGAGAGGGACAAGAAAGGGATTACGGGCACCTTATCTCTTTTTAGTTTGTAAACCTGCGGGCACTTGTTAATTTTAAGACTTGTAATCCCCTTGCTCATGTTTTTTATTCCCTACGAACTGTACATGTATGGGACGTTTTCAATGAAAAAGGGTGTTTGCCGGGTTCTTTGTGCGTGAGAGAGGCCCATGCCAAGGACGAATCCTTGTTATTTCTAAGATAAACATTGTCGCTCGGCAACAGGCCTTGCCGTTCCCCCACTTCAGCCGACCATTCTCACGCTCTTGTCGGAGGCAGGGGCGAAGTAGAGTTAGGACCCTTGTTCATTTTTCTTGCCACCGTGACTACGACCAAGTTCCGACCCAGTGGGATAGCTCTTGGGTACAGGAAAAGGGGAGCACGGTGGTTTAAGAATATAAACGGGGTTTCATATGTCCTAGTTCCATACGGAAGTGCATAACAGGGGATGAAAGACTTATCTGAATCTGCAGCCCCCCGCAACCTTGGCTTGCCATGGTTGGATCCTTGTGTCTTCAGCCCCCGGCAATCCTGGCTTGCCGGGGCCGGAGCGCCGGTCCGTCCTCTTTCTCCCAAGCGGCTCAGGAGAAGTGTCCACGTGCCCTGCGAACCAAAGAGGACAGAAAGACGCACACTCGACCTCTAGGCTAGGGGTTAGTCGCCTCTAAGCACTATCAACCCTAACCGAGGGAGAGACTTAACCTAGAATGCATGCTATAACTTAGGGCGCCAGCGCTTCATTTATTTATGCTCAGGGTCTGCGCCTGGCTTTGTACAGAGTGTTACATGCCTTGCTGGCAAAGCTTGTACAAAAGGTGGCTTGCCGGGGGCCCCGGTAAGCCGCGCCTCATGGGTAAAACTTGCGAAGATGTTCGATGTTCCAGGAGTTACTCACTGGAATAGCATCTTCGGTCTCCAGGCGGACCGCGCCAGGCCTGGTGACTCGTATTACCCGATAAGGGCCTTCCCACTTCGGCGTCAACTTGTTGGAATTCTTGGCCGATTGAACGCGCCGAAGAACAAGGTCGCCTTCCTCAAAGCTTCGGGCATGAACCTTGCGGCTATGGTAGCGGCGCAAGGCTTGCTGGTAGCGTGCTGCTCTCACAGCCGCCCGAAGACGATCTTCCTCAAGGAGCGTTGCGTCATCTTGCCGCAATTGCTCTTGCACAAGCTCGTCGTAAGCGAGCACTCGAGGTGACCCGTATGTGAGTTCCGTGGGGAGAACTGCTTCTGCCCCATATACCAGGGCAAAGGGTGTCTGGCCGGTGGCTCGATTTGGCGCCGTCCTGATCGACCAAAGAACCACCGGCAACTCATCAATCCAGCGCCTTCCGCTCTTGTGCAGCTTGTCAAAAGTCTTTGTTCTCAGGCCTCGCAACACTTCAGCATTTGCCCTTTTTGCTTGGCTGTTGCTCCGTGGGTGTGCCACGGAGGCAAAATAGACCTTGCTGCCGAGGTCCTGGATGTATTGCATGAAGGTGTGGCTTGTGAACTGCGTGCCATTGTCGGTGATGACTCTTTTGGCACACCAAAACGGCAGATTAGTCCCTTGAAGAACTTGACGGCTGACTGTGCTGTCACCTTCCTCACTGCTTCCACCTCCGGCCACTTTGTGAACTTGTCGATTGCGACGTACAAGTACTCAAAGCCCCCGACAGCACGGGGGAAGGGGCCCAGTATGTCGAGCCCCCAGACCGAAAATGGCCAGGAGAGAGGGATTGTTTGAAGGGCTTGAGCTGGTTGATGAAGCTTCTTTGAATGGAATTGACACGCTTCACACTTGGTTACTAGTGCCATTGCATCCTGGAGGGCAGTGGGCCAGAAGAAACCCTGCCGGAACGCCTTGCCGGCAAGGGCCCTCAACCCTATGTGGGAGCCACATATGCCTCAGTGTATCTCCGCCAACAGCTCCAGTCCTTCCTCCCGGGGAATGCACTTCAATTTCACACCGTTCGATCTCTTCCTGTACAGGACGTCATCGACGAACTGATACATAGCAGACCGACGGGCTACTTTCTCCGCTTCTTCCTGCTCCTCAGGAAGCTCCCCTGTTTGGAGGAATCAGACGGTATGCTGTGCCCATGCCGGAGCCTGGGGCTCGACGGCAAGGACCAAAGGCATCTCTTCTACCATGGGAGCGGCCGTCTCTACGGCCAGGGCTTGACGGCCTGCCGGAGTCGGTCGCTCCTCGGCAGGCTCAGGGTCCACGGCAACACCTTTGCCGGCGGCCCCTGGGGGCTCGGCGGGAAAGTACTTGCCGAGGCTTGATTTCCTCCGCTTGTTCTGCTCCGCTGATGGCTCGATGGGTGGTTGAGTCAAACCAAAGCAAAAAGGTACCTGGTTCCACAGGTAGCTTGAATGCAGCGTGCGTTGACAGGTAGTCAGCGATGTCGTTCTCCGCTCGGGGAATGTAACACCCCGGATGTAACTTTCCATATTTGTAACTCCAACTCTTGCCATTTTCGGCTATGTGTTATGATATTCCCTTCGTGGTCGGGTTTTGTCTTTCGTTTTGCATTTTGTCCATGTCATGCATTTCATATCATGTCATCATGTGCATTGCATTTGCATACGTGTTCGTCTCTTGCATCCGAGCATTTTCCCCGTTGTCCGTTTTGCAATCCGGCGCTCCCATCTCCTCCGGTGCACCCCTCTTGTTTTCTTTCGTGAGCGGGTGTCAGACGTTCTCGGAATGGACCGAGGCTTGTCAAGTGGCCTTAGTATACTACCGGTAGACCACCGGTCAAGTTTCGTTCCATTTGGAGGTCGTTTGGTACTCCAACGGTTAACCGGGTAATCGCAAAGTCCATTTATGTGTGCAGCAAAAAACCCCTCTCTAAACAGCCCAAAACCCACCAAACTCTATTCCATGCTCTAGGTCATTCGATCACGATCGTGCGGGCGAAAACCGCGCCTCGTTTGGACTCTCCTAGATCCTCCTACCTATATATATGCATCTCTCCCGAAAAACGTCCGCAGTCCAAAACCCTAACCCGCTCCTCCGCGCCGCCGGACGTGTCCGCCCGGGGCCGGACACAGCTGCGCCGCCACCCCCGTCCACTCGCCTCGCGCCACGTGTCACCGCCGCCTTCGCCGCGCCGCCGGCCCGGAGAGCCCGTACGGGGCCCTCCCGGCCCAGATCCAGCCGCATGCCTCCTTGCGCCTCCGCCTCCGCGCACCGCCGCCTGCCTCTCCGCCGGCGCCGCCGCACTCGCCGCTGCCTCGTGCTTCGCGCCTCGCCGTCGCGACTCGCCGCCGCGGACACCGCCCGCGCGCCCGGCGCCCCTCGTCGCCCGCGCCTCCTCCGGCCTTCTCCTCCGACCGCCGGGCCTCCTCCCTCCGTCTCCGGCTGCCCCGCAACTCCGGCGAGTCGCGCCACCGTCGGGAACCCTAGCCGATCCGATCTGGAAGACCAAGGAGGTTGACTTTCCCGAGACCCCGAATATTTCCCAAGTCATTTTCTGTCACAGCATGTGCACCTGTTCATAGCATCATAACTCTCTGTATATAGCTCCGTTTCGCGCGTGTAATATATCAAAATGTTCGCCTCGTGAAGCTATACATTTTGTTCAATTGCACCATGTTCATTAGAGGCCATCTTGATGCCCAAATCTCTGGTGCAATAGTGCTAGTTGCTGTTGTCTGCTGGTTCTTAGCAGAACTTGGAGATTTGTTATTTTTGTATCATTTAATCTGTGCATCTTATGGGCATGAGCTCTACATGTGCTTTGTTGTATGCCATGCCATATTTCCAGTGGTGTAGGACATGTATTTTTGTGATCTCTGTGGTGACTAGAACAAGCATTCAAACTAGGCTCTGTAATGTTTCTGATTTCAAGGACTTGGTGATTTCTCCAAGTCTTTGTCCGCTGTTATTTTGTTGCCATGTAAACTTGATGCTACAGAGAGATGCATGCATATTTTGGTGATGTTCAGTAAGGATGTTTTGTAGATATTGTTGTAATTGATCCATTCCTGCCCTTGTGTGCAATTATGGAGCACCATAGCATGACTCAATCTTGCTCTACGTTTGTTATAAAATATTTCTGGCAGATTGTTTACGTGTTATTCAATTTTGCCAAGCTTATTGTAGTTGATCCATACATGCTATGTACTTGCTCTTGCCATGGATAGCTTCATAAGCATGCCATCTTGCTGTAGGTATGCTTATTTTGTCATGCATTGCTTTGTGGTGAGTGAATAAAGCTCACCAAGATGCATTCATATTATTGTTTCTGCCATGCTCTGTTTTCTGCCAAGTCTGAAACCTGATTACGAAACTTGCTATGTTTACAAGGTTGCCATCATATCTTCTGTTCCTTTTTGTCTTATGGTCAGTAAGGGACTTTTGCCATATGCATTTAGTAGAATACTGCCATGCCTTGTTTTGCTATGTTGAGTCCCTGTAGCATGTTGTTTTTGTGCTCAGAACATTGCTACCTGATGCTGTTTTCTGCCATGTCCAGTCTGTGAACCTGTGATCTTTTACACTTTTGCCATGCTTGTTTGAGCCTGTTATGTTGTGATCTAACCGTATCTCAGTGTTCATCTTTTGTCAAGCATCTCCTGTAGATTACTGCCATATGCTTTGTTGCTATGTTGCAGTGCTGTAGCATTGTTACTCGTTGCATTCGAAGTGCTATCATGTTGTTAATCGCAGATTCGTGTCATTCTTGTTTTGCTTGCCATTTGCAAACCGTGCATCCGTTTCTGGTGATCTTTATATCGATTTCGACCGAAATCATCTCATCTTTCCAGTGGCATGCTTGGTTTGCCAAGTTACTGCCTTGTTCATCATTTTTCTTCCGGAGCACGCATATCATATCTCGCATATCATTCATGTATTGCATCATGTTGCTTGTGCATTTCTCGTGATTGATTGTGGTTCCGTTGCTTGTGTTCTTGTCTTGGGTAGAGCCGGGAGACGAGTTCGTGAATGAGGAACCTGTTGAGTACGCTTACGAGGATCAAGCTTCCGACAACTCTGAGAACATTGCAGGCAAGATGACCACCCCTCGAAATCACTTCTATCTTTGCTTTGCTAGTTGTTCGTTCTATTGCCATGCTGCGCTTCCTATCACTTGATTTATCATGCCTCCCATTTGCCATGTCAGCCTCTAACCATCCTTTCCTAGCAAACCATTGTTTGGCTATGTTACCGCTTTTGCTCAGCCCTTCTTATAGCGTTGCTAGTTGCAGGTGAAGTTGAAGTTGGTTCCCTGTTGGAACATGGATATGTTGGGATATCACAATATCTCTTATTTAATTAATGCATCTATATATATTTGGTAAAGGGTGGAAGGCTCGGCCTTATGCCTGGTGTTTTGTTCCACTCTTGCCGCCCTAGTTTCTGTCATACCGGTATTATGTTCCTTGAGTTTGCGTTCCTTACGCGGTTGGCTGATTTATGGGACCCCCTTGACAGTTCGCCTTGAATAAAACTCCTCCAGCAAGGCCCAACCTTGGTTTTACCATTTGCCACCTAAGCCTTTTCCCCCGGGTTTTCGCGAGCCCGAGGGTCATCTTTATTTAAACCCCCGGGCCAGTGCTCCTCTGAGTATTGGTCCAATCTGTCAGTCGCCGGTGGCCACCAGGGGCAACTCTGGGCTGGCCTACCGAAAGCTTGGACAATCCGGTGTGCCCTGAGAACGAGATATGTGCAGCTCCTATCGGGATTTGTCGGCACATTCGGGTGGCTTTGCTGGTCTTGTTTTACCATTGTCGAAATGTCTTGTAAACCGGGATTCCGAGACTGATCGGGTCTTTCCGGGAGAAGGTTTATCCTTCGTTGACCGTGAGAGCTTATGATGGGCTAAGTTGGGACACCCCTGCAGGGTATTATCTTTCGAAAGCCGTGCCCGCGGTTATGCGGCAGATGGGAATTTGTTAATGTCCAGTTGTAGAGAACTTGTCACTTGACCCAATTAAAATACATCAACTGGTTGTGTAGCCGTGATGGTCTCTTCTCGGCGGAGTCTGGGAAGTGAACACGGTTTGAGTTATGAATGACGTAAGTAGGAGTTCAGGATCACTTCTTGGTCATTACTAGATGACGACCGTTCCGTTGCTTCTCTTCTCGCTCTCTTTTGCGTATGTTAGCCACCATATATGCTTATTGCCTGCTGCAGCTCCACCTCATTACACCATCCTTTCCTATAAGCTTAAATAGTCTTGATCTCGCGGGTGTGAGATTGCTAAGTCCTCGTGACTCACAGATTCTACCAAAACAGTTGCAGGTACCGACGATGCCAGTGCAGATGATGGGATCGATCTCAAGTGGGAGTTCGATGAGGAACGTGGTCGTTACTATGTGTCTTTTCCTGATGATCAGTAGTGGAGCCCAGTTGGGACGATCGGGGATCTAGCATTTGGGGTTATCTTATTTTCGTTTGGATCTTGACCGTAGTCGGTCTATGTTTGTATTTTGGATGATGTATGAATTATATTTATGTATTGTGTGAAGTGGCGATTGTAAGCCAACTCTTTATCCCATTCTTGTTCATTACATGGGATTGTGTGAAGATGACCCTTCTTGCAACAAAACCACTATGCGGTTATGCCTCTAAGTCGTGCCTCGACACGTGGGAGATATAGCCGCATCGTGGGCGTTACAGGGAACGTGCTCCGCTTGTATACCGTCAAAGCGCTCCTCCAGCTTCCTCACCTCATCTATGTAGGCCTCCATCAACGGGCTCTGATAATCCTTGTTGACTTGTCTGACAACAAGCTGTGAATCACCCCGGATGATGAGCTTTTTAACTCCGAGGTATGCCGCGATCCTGAGACCGGCAAGCAACCCCTCGTATTCGGCAGTGTTGTTGGTGGACATCTCCCTGGGAAAGTGCATCTGTATTACATACTTGAGGTGCTCTCCGGTGGGTGCGACGAGCAGCACACCAGCACCGGCGCCTTGCAGCAAGAAAGCTCCGTCAAAGTACATAATCCAGTCGCGAGCTGTTTCCTTGCTAGGGAGAGTGGTCTCCTGGATCTCTTCATCAGGCGTTGAGGTCCATTCTGCAATGAATTCCGCCAGGACTCTGCTCTGGATTGTTGAAGTACTTTCAAACTTCAAACCAAAGCTTGAAGGCACACTCCACAATCCTTCCGGTTGCGTCTGGGTTGTGCAGTATCCGTTGCAACGGGAGGCGGGTGACGACAGTGATCTCGTGGGCTTGGAAGTAATGACGCAGCTTCCTCGAGGACATAAGGAGGCCGAAGAGCAATTTCTGCACACCGGAGTACCTTGACCTAGCCCCCTGCAAGAGGGAGCAGACAAAGTAAACCGGGTGCTGCATCATCTTCTTCTTCTGCACCACCTTATTTGGCCGCGCGGGCCCTGTTCCGATGGCGTCGGACCCTGCCGGGAGCTTTGCCTTGCCGGTGCCGGGCCCTACCGGGGGAGTCTCTGACTTGCTGTCCGCCGGCCCCGCCGTCGCCACTGCTTTTTCGTCAACCTCCCTCTGCGCCACTAGCGCGGCACTGACCACTTGATTCGTTGCCGCCAAGTACAGCAGCAACGGCTCTTGTGGTTTAGGCGCAACTAGTATCGGCGTAGAGGAAAGGTATCTCTTTAGGTCTTGCAATGCCGCTTCGGCCTCTGGGGTCCACTCCATTGGGCCCGCCTTCTTCACGATCTTGAAAAAGGGAAGGGCGCGCTCGGCAGACTTGGAGATGAATCGGCTCATGGCGGCAACGCAGCCAGTGAGCCGACGCACGTCCTTGATCCGCTTGGGCGCCTCAATCTGCTCGATAGCCTTGATCTTGTCTGGGTTTGCCTCGATCCCACGCTGCGACACAAAGAACCCGAGAAGTTTGCCGGACGGAACGCCGAAGACACACTTCTCACAGTTCAGCTTGAGGTTGATCTTGCTGAGGGTCGCCGTCTTCTGGTCCTCATCTGATCTCACATGTTTATGATCTTGACAAGGATCTGCATGCCACCATAGAGGCGCCTCCCAAGCTCTGGTCCCAACATAGTTGGTGGGGTCGGAACCCGTGGGCTCAACGGTGGCTCGCTTTGTTGGTGTTGGGCAAGTTGCCCCGGCAAGGCCCTTGCCGGGGATGCTGGGGCTGCCCCGGCAAGGTCTTGCCGGGGGAACCTGCTTCGCCCTTCTGTTCTTTGTGTTTCTGATCTTGTCGTTGTCTTGGTTGTCTTGTGTTTCGGCTTCTTTTTGGCTTCCCTCCTTTGCCCTGCTACGCGCGGCCGTGGCACGCGGCTCTGACTGCCCGTGCATAAGTAAAGGGGTCAAAAAGAGGGCCCCTACTTTTGTACACCGACAAACTAACTCACTCTCTCTATGTGGCGGTGGCTCACTCACTCCCTCAAGGTAGGTGCACTCAATGTCACATATGGTGGAGTCACTCAAATCACTCAAGTGGTGGTGGTGGTGGCTCTCCTCACATGGGAATTGGGGCAGCTCATCATATATGAGTCTCGTGATGAAGTCACTCTCACTCTCGATATGGTGGCAAAAGTCTCTCAAGTCATCATACGTCGCCTAGGTCGAAGGGAAAATCTCATGCTCAACCGTCTCATAGTCGCCGTGGATGAAGGCCGAAGATGGCACATCATCAATCTCGCCCTCCAAGATGGAGGCATCATCTTGGAGCTCATCGGGCTTGGATATCTCGGTGGTACTAGCCTCATGCTCGCCGTCTTGAAGTGTGGTCGTCATGAAGTGTGCTTGGGGTCGAGTAGACTTGGCCTTCTTGAGTTCTTGCTCCGCCTTGAGAGCACCAAAGTAGTTGTCGTCGAGGGACTCGTAGTTGTTGGTGAAGATAGGCTTGGCGATGTTGTTGTTCAATCCCATCATGAAGTAGAACTTCATCCAAATGGGGTCGTCCACACCAGCTCGTCGCAAGGCCTTCTTCATGTTCTTGAAGTACTCCTCGAGGGACTTGGATCCTTGTATGGTGTTCTCCAATTGGCGTCGAATATGTTCTGTGTAGGTGGAAGGCACAAATTCTCGCCTCATCACTTTCTTCATCGTGGGCCAAGTCATGGTGAAGCTTGTCGAAGGTCTATTAAGCCACCATGTCGATGCGTAGTCATGGAAGGTACTTGTGGCGCACTTCACTTGATCTTCGGAGGGGACTTGGTGTAGCTTGAGGTAGTCGTCCATCTTGCGCTCCCACTCGAGGTACTCGTTGGGGTCATGAGTCCCAAAGAATGGAATCTCATCGTCGTCGATGAAGTCGAAGTAGCTCGTGGAAGTAGTGGACTTGAGCTCGTGGAGTAGCCGAAGATGCCGTACGTCCGAAGGCGAAGATGCCTTTAAGTCACTTGGCGAAGATGCCAATGTTGTTGAAGAAGCCATAGTGTCGAGGTTGATGTTGCAGTTCTGTAGAGCCCGTGCACACGAGGGGGCAGGAGGCCATGTGCATGGGGGTCGAAAGCCCGTGTGCACGGAGTTGGCAGAGAAGCGAACTCTCGTCCAGAAGATTGTTCTTCATGGTCTTGTCGATGTCGATGCTTGTGTGTACTTGCCGGAGATGGTAGCTCGGGAGTCTTTGCACTTGAACGTCTTCTCGAAGATGAGGAAGACCGCTTGCGGTTGTTGATGAGGACCTTGAGCTCCTCCATGTGCTTGTCCATCTTGGCGCCGATGAAGTTCTTCATAGAATCTAACTCGTCATCGTGATTTTAGACCGGATATGATGTGCCTTGCCTATCCATCACAAGACTCGAGCAAAGGTGAGAAGGAAATGAGATAAACAATACCAAGCTACCTTTTCCCAAAGTTGAGGATGTATCTCATGTCACTCAATGTGAAATGAAAGAATAGTGGAATTGGTACCGGACTTGTTCACTCACACCTACAAAGTAAAGCTTATCGAGTGGCTTGGTTAGGACAAGTGGCACAAATTCATGCAAATTGAAGTCCAAGATATTGTCAATGTTGAAATAATCCAAAGGACTCAAAATGCAAAGAAAGTCATCACAAATATAGAGGAGGGAAATAAAGAAACACACACGGTGGGATATTGGGGCTTGTGCAACTATAGGGATGAGCAATACAAAATTGCCTAATGAAGACTAAGCTCGTGTTGCACAAACACTAGGAGAGCACTATCTTGATTGCACAATTGGGCACGATTCACCACTTGGCACCAACCTATATGTATGCATGCTAAATGTGGCCTATTCCATATATCCTCATGCACAAGTATCCTTTTTCATGCTCAACTTTTTTCTTATAAGCTTATGATCATTCTTTTCTTGCTTAAAAGTTTTTTTTGTCTTTTTTTGCTCTTTCTCTTCTTTTCCAATATGCTTATTGAGCCTCAACCAAATACATGAGATAAGTATCACAAGATATGCACGGGAATAAGAAATTGCACTATATGATATATCCAATGATGCAACAATATGATACCGTATCACTATGGTGCACAAGTTTTCGCGAAGCCCGGCAATACTCGGATAGCAAGTCTCAATAGGTATGAAGGTATTCACAAAGATGGTGGGGCTATCAAGATGTAACATCAAGGAAGGAGAAGTTTATGACGGAATGGATACCTTCGTCACACTTAACCTTTCACGAAGTCGGGGGGTAATCGGCCTTGCTTCCGGTTGAAGATGGTCTAAAGGATGGATGGTCGTCGTCGATGCGGAATGTCGTGGTGGATGTAGTCGATGGAACGATACAAGTGTCCGGTGGTTGATGAAGATGTAACCTTCCCTAAGTAGCCGAAACACCTTAGGAGACTCAAATCACAACTCAAACAACCACAAATACCAAAGGAACCAAAATGGGTTAGTTTGCGGAAGTTTTATGCGGTGGTGTGGAAGTTATGGCGGAAGCCCTATCCAAAAGATGCAAAAATGGACAAAATTTTATGGAGTCAAATGGTGGTAAAACCAAGATGAGCAGCTCGGGCATGTCTCTAGCTTTTCAACGAGCCAAAGAACACCCAAATCGGTGGTCGGGAGTGGAAGTTATGACTGAAAACGTAAAGCGTGCGCGGCTGTTTCTAGGAGGGCCGTGCGCACGGGGTCAAAGGCCATGGGCACGGGGTCCCATGCGCACAGTACAGGTTCGTGGGCATGGGGTGTCCAGAGACTTTTTGGGGGCTCATGGACACGGGGTCTAGGGCCCGTGGGCACGGGGTAGGCGGAAATTTCGCGATTTTGATGTCAGATTTGAGGGGTATAAAGAAAAAGTGGGCTATGGGGACGCAATAGGAGGTGGATCTACTTGCTATACACCAGATCCATGGATTGAAATCAACAAAAACTCACAAGAAACTTCAAATCACAAAAAATTGGGCAAGAACAAGCAAAATTAGGCTAGAAAACAAGGAGGGTGTTGGGGAACGTAGCATGCAATTTCAAAAAAATCCTACGATCACGCAAGATCTATCTAGGAGATGCATAGCAACGAGAGGGAGGGAGTGTGTCCACGTACCCTCGTAGACCGGAAGCGGAAGCGTTAGCTTAACGCGGTTGATGTAGTCGAACGTCTTCTCGATTCAACCGATCAAGCACTGAACGTACGACACCTCCGAGTTCTGCACACATTCAGGTTGATGACGTCCCTCGAACTCTTAATCCAGCAAAGTTCGAGGGAGAGTTTCATCAGCACGACGGTGTGGTGATGGTGATGGTGATGTGATCCGCACAGGGCTTCGCCTAAGCACTACGATAATATGACTGGAGGAGTAAACGGTGGAGGGGGCACCGCACACGGCTAAGAACAATTGATGTGCCTTAGAGGTGCCCCCTGCCCCCGTATATAAAGGAGGGAGAGGGGAGGAGGCCGGCCTAGGGCGCGCCAAGTGGGAGTAGCCCACTTGGACTCCTAGTCTAGTTCGGCCCCCCTTTCCGTTTACCGGAAGGGGAAAGGGGGAAGGAGAGGGAGGAGGAGAAGGAAAGGGGGGCCGCGCCCCCTCCCTAGTCCAATTCGGACTCCTTCCCTGGGGGGGCGCCACCCCTTGTGGCCTGCCTTGCCTCCCCTCCTATGGCCCATATGGCCCATATCTTCCCCCGGGGGGTTCCAGTAACCCCCCTGGTACTCCGATATGTACCCGATACATTCCGAAACACTTTCGGTGTCCGAATACTATCGTCCAATATATCAATATTTACCTCTCGACCATTTCGAGACTCCTCGTCATGTCCGTGATCTCACCCGGGACTCCAAACAATCTTCGGTCACCAAAACACATAACTCATAATACAAATCGTCATCGAACGTTAAGCGTGCGGACCCTACGGGTTCGAGAACTATGTAGACATGACCGAGACACATCTCCGGTCAATAACCAACAGCGGGACCTGGATGCTCATATTGGTTTCTACATATTCTACGAAGATCTTTATCGGTCAAACCGCAGTGACAACATATGTCATTCCCTTTGTCATTGGTATATTACTTGCCCGAGATTCGATTGTCGGTATCTTCATACCTAGTTCAATCTCGTTACCGACAAGTCTCTTTACTCGTTCTGTAATGCATCATCCCGTAACTAACTCATTAGTCAAATTGCTTGCAAGGCTTATCATGATGTGCATTACCGAGAGGGCCCAGAGATACCTCTCCGATACTCGGAGTGACAAATCTTAATCTTGATCTTTGCCAACCCAACAAACACCTTCGGATATACCTGTAGAGCATCTTTATGATCACCCAGTTACGTTGTGAAATTTGATAGCACACAAGCTATTCCTCCGGTATTCAGGAGTTGCATAATCTCATAGTCAAAGGAATATGTATAAGTCATGAAGAAAGCAATAGCAATAAAACTTAACAATCATTATGCTAAGCTAACGGATGGGTCTTGTCCATCACATCATTCTCCTAATGATGTGATCCCGTTCATCAAATGACAACACATGTCTATGGTCAGGAAACTTAACCATATTTGATTAACAAGCTAGTCTGGTAGAGGCATACTAGGGACACTGTGATTTGTCTATGTATTCACACATGTATCAAGTTTCCGGTTAATACAGTTCTAGCATGAATAATAAACATTTATCATGATATAAGGAAATATAAATAACAACTTTATTATTGCCTCTAGGGCATATTTCCTTCAGTCTCCCACTTGCACTAGAGTCAGTAATCTAGATTACATTGTAATGATTCTAACACCCATGGAGTCTTGGTACTGATCATGTTTTGCTCGTGGAAGAGGCTTAGTCAACGGGTCTGCAACATTCAGATCTGTATGTATTTTGCAAATCTCTATGTCTCCCTCCTTCACTTGATCACGGATGGAGTTGAAGTGTATCTTGATGTGTTTGGTTCTCTTGTGAAATCTGGATTGCTTCGCTAAGGCAATTGCTCCAGTATTGTCACAAAAGATTTTCATTGGACCCGATGCACTAGGTATTACACCTAGATCGGATATGAACTCCTTCATCCAGACTCCTTCATTTGCTGCTTCCGAAGCAGCTATGTACTCCGCTTCACACGTAGATCCCGCCACGACGCATTGCTTGGAACTGCACCAGCTGACAGCTCCATCATTCAATATAAATACGTATCGGATTTGCGACTTAGAGTCATCCAGATTAATGTCAAAGCTAGCTTCAACGTAACCATTTACGACGAGCTCTTTGTCACCTCCATAAACGAGAAACATATCCTTAGTCCTTTTCAGGTATTTCAGGATGTTCTTGACCGCTGTCCAGTGATCCACTCCAGGATTACTTTGGTACCTCCCTGCTAAACATATAGCAAGGCACATGATACGTCTCCAACGTATCTACTTTTCCTAACGTTTTTCCTCTTGTTTTGGACTCTAATTTGCATGATTTGAATGAAAATAACCCCGGACTGACCCTATTTTCAGCAGAACTACCATGGTGTTGTTTTTGTGCAGAAATAAAAGTTCTCAGAATGGAACAAAAATTTGTGAGGAATTTTTATATCAACAAAGAGAATTTCTGGAGCCAAGATCCACCAGAGGGGGGCACCTGGGTGGGCACAACCCACTAAGGCGCCCCCCTCCTGGGCGCCCAGGTGGGTTGTCCCCACCTGGTGGCCCCGCAGACCCTGAAACCGACGCTCTAAAATCCTATTTTTCTAAAAAAATTAAGGGAGAAAGAATTATCACGATCCACGAGACGGAGCCGCCATCACCTTCTATTCTTCATTGGGAGGCCAGATCTGGAGTCCGTTTGGGGCTCCAGAGAGGGGGGTCTTCATTCTTCGTCATCGCCAACCCTTCTCCATCACCAATTCCATGATGCTTCCCACCGGGAGTGAGTAATTCCTTTGTAGGCTCGCTGGTCAGTGAGGAGTTGGATGTGATTCATCATGTAATGTGATTCATCATGTAATGGAGTTAGTTTTGTTAGGGCCTGATCCCTAGTATCCACTATGTTCTAAGATTGATGTTGCTATGACTTTGCCATGCTTAATGGTTGTCACTTTGGGCCCGGGTGCCATGATTCCAGATCTGAACCATTTATGTTATAAACATTATATCCATGTTCTAGATCCGATCTTGCAAGTTATAGTGACCTACTATGTGTTATGATCCGGCAACCCCGGAGTGAAAATAGTCGGGACCACTCCCGGTGATGATCATAGTTTGAGGAGTTCATGTATTCACTGTGTGTTAATGCTTTGTTCCGGTACTCTATTAAAAGGAGGCCAATATCCCTTAGTTTCCTTATGGACCCCGCTGCCACGGGAGGGTAGGACAAAAGATGCCATGCAAGTTCTTTCCATAAGCACGTATGACTATTTGCGGAATACATGCCTACATTATGTTGATGAACTGGAGCTAGTGCCGTATCGCCCTAGGTTATAACTGTCCCATGATGAATATCATCCAACAAGTCACCGATCCAATGCCTATGAATTTATCTTATATTGTTCTTGCTAAGTTACTACTACTATCGTTACTGTTGCACTTGCTACAAAATACTGCTATCACTGTTACCATTACTATTGCTGTTGTCACTACTATCAAAACTATCATATTACTTTGCTACTGATCACGTTGCTGTAGATAATTAATCTCTAGGTGTGGTTGAATTGACAACTTAGCTGCTAATACCTTCAAATATTCTTTGGCTCCCCTTGTGTCAAATCTATAAATTTGGGTTGAATACTCTACCCTCGAAAACTGTTGCGATCCCTTATACTTGTGGGTTATCAAGACCTTTTTCTGGCGCCGTTGCCGGGGAGCATAGCTATATTTGTTGAGTCACTTGGGATTATTATCAATTTATCACTATGAAGAATCTGAAGGATGCTAAGACTAAGATTTATCCCTCTAAGACGAGGGGAGGTAAGGAACTGCCATCCAGTTCTGCTTTAGATTCACCTCCTGTTATAAGCAAACTTGCAACACCACCAGATGCTATTAAACCTGATATGTCGCAAGTTATTGATAATGCTACTTCTGCTATGAATGATACTTATGATGACGCTAGTACCTTGCTTGATGATAATGATGTGCCACTTGGTGACTTTCTTGATGAATAAATTGCTAGAGTAATTCAACATGATGTTGTTGAATCTGATGATGAGCTTGAAACTGAAACTCTTGAAACACCTGCTAGGACTAGCCTTCCTTGATATGAATTGCCTAAGGTACTAGAAGGTTATGTTATGAATGAGGAGACAACTAGAGACATTCTTGCTTGTAAGGGTAGAGGTGATCTAGAGAAATTATTATGCAAGTATAAAGAAAAATCTCTGAATGCTAGAATGAAATAAGATCCTAAGTTTGCTACTTCACCTATCTTTATTGATGATAAGGATTATGAATTCTCTGTTGACCCAGAGTTAATCACTTTGGTTGAATCTGATCCTTTCCATGGTTATGAAACTGAAACTGTTGTGGCACATCTTACTAAGTTGAATGACATAGCCACCCTTTTTACTCATGATGAGAAGACTCACTATTACTTTATTCTCAAATTATTTCCGTTCTCATTAAAGGGTGATGCTAAAGCTTGGTACAATACTCTTGCTCCTGGTTGTGTGCGTAGCCCCCAGGATATGATTTATTACTCCTCTGAAAAATATTTTCCTGCTCATAAGAAACAAGCTGCCTTACACGAAACATTTAACTTTGTGCAAATTAAAGAAGAGAGTCCCCCACAAGCTTGGGGGAGGCTTTGCCAGTTACTTAATGCTTTGCCTGATCATCCTCTTAAGAAAAATGAAATAATTGATATCTTCTATAATGGAGTAATAGATGCTTCTAGGTATTTCCTAGATAGTTGTGCTGGTTGTGTTTTCAGGGAACGAACTGTTGGGCAAGCTGAAGAATTATTGAATAACATATTGAAAAATTATGATGATTGGACTCTTCCTGAACCACCTCCTAAACCCACTCCGAAGAAGAGGGGTATATTATATCTCACTCCTAAAGATATATATGCAAGAGGCAAAGAAATCTATGAAGGAAAAAGGTATTAAAGCTGAGGATGTTAAAGATTTACCTCCTATTGAAGAAATATATGGGCTTAATACACCACCACTGCCTAAGGTGGTAGAGGTAAATTCTCTAATGAAGTTCAATGATAATGACAATCCTCACAATATGCACTGTATCCAATGCCTTTATGAGTTCAAAAACTACATTAGAAAACAAGATCACTTCAATGCAAATGTTATGAAACAATTGAAATATAATTCTGATATGATTGCTCGCTTGAGTGACTTGTTATTTAGTATCTCAAATGATGTTAGAGGTGCTGGAAAGCAATCTTCTATGGTTCAAACTCAGTTAGAACAAGTTGCTAAATCTCAAAGAGAATTTCTTGATGAAATGAATAGCAACATACATGACTTTGTTGTTAGAGTTGCAACTAGAGGAGGTAAAATGACTCAGGAACCACTTTATCCTGAGGGACACCCAAAAATAATTGAACAAGGCTCACAAAGAAATAACACTAGTCCACCTAGTCCTTCTAGAAAGAAAAAGAAGAAGAAAAATGATAGGACTTCACATGCCTCGAGTGAACCTGAAGTAGAAAAACCTCCTGATAAAAATATGAAGTTTCTATCTCTGATGCTGAAACTCGGTCTGGCAATGAACACTCACCTTATGATAATGAAAATGATAATGATGAGGTTCATGAAACTACTCAACCAAATAATAAAGAACCAAACAATGATGTTGAGATAGAACCACCAGTTGATCTTGATAACCCACAACCTACGAATAAAAGGTATGATAAAAGTGACTTTGTGGCTAGAAAACACGGTAAAGAAAGAGAACTGTGGGTTCAAAAACCTATGCCCTTTCCACCTAAGTCAACCAAAAAGAAAGATGATGAAGAATTTGAACGCTTTGCTGAAATGCTGAGGCCAGTCTTTTTGCGTACTCGCTTGACTGATATCTTGAAAATGCCTCCTTATGCAAAGTATATGAAAGACATCATCACCAATAAGAGAAAAATACCAGAAGCTGAAATATCCACTATGCTTGCTAATTATACTTTTAAAGATGGAGTACCTAAAAAACTTGGAGATCCAGGAATACCAACTATACCTTGCTCCATCAAAAGAAATTATGTGAAAACTGCTTTGTGTAATTTAGGAGCTGGTGTTAGTGTTATGACTTTCTCTTTATGTAAAAGACTTTATTTGAATAAACTCACACCTATTGAAATATCTTTGCAAATGGTTGACAAATCAACTGCCATACCTATCGGTATTTGTGAGGATGTGCCCGTTGTTGTTGCTAATGTTACTATTTTGAGTGACTTTGTTATACTTGAGATGCCCGAGAACGACAACATGTCGATTATCCTTGGTAGACCCTTCTTGAATACTGCAGGGGCTGTAATTGATTGCAATAAAAGCCAGGTCACTTTCCATATCAATGGTAATGAGCATACGGTGCACTTTTCGAAGAAACAATTCCAAGTGAATGGTATTAATGTTATTGAAAAATCTCCGACAATCACTATTGGAAGTTTTCAAATACCTCTACCTACTGTCAAAAAGAAATATGAAATGCTTATTGTTGGGGACATTCATATCCCCGTTGAGGTAACTTAGTGATTTATGAAAGTTCTTCGGTTTCATGCTAATCGAAAGTGGTTGTTAATAAGACCTGATCAACCTTATTAATGAATCATTTTTTAGAGGTATGAGGTTGATGAATTTAGTAAGCACTACCTTCTGTCCCTACCTTTTGTTTTCTGTTTTTATTAGTTAAATAAAATAAAATGTCATGTTTTGTCTGTTTTCAGAATTTCCCGTGCAATAAAAAATGGCCCAAAAATAAAAGTTCTCAGAATGCTCTAAAAATTTTATACGATTTTTTTCTGAATATTTAAGACTTCTGGTGCAAATAATATCAGAGGGAGGTGCAACAGGTGGGCACAACCCACCTGGGCGCACCAGGACCCCCAGGCGCGCCCTGGTGGGTTGTGGTCCCCACGTGGCCCCACTCACTTATCCCTTCACACCGCATCATCACTTACCTCCAGAAAAAATTCTCCGTTGCTCTCTCTCCCTTGTTCTTGCTCTCAAACCCGCAGATTTCGATCTCTTTGCTCAAAGCTCCATTTTCGAAACTGTTTCGGGGGATTGTTGCTTGGTATGTGACTCCACCGTTTGTCCAATTAGTTTTTGTTTTTGTTTATATTGTGAATAATTAGCTACTCTTGGTGCTGCTGTAGATGAGCTTGCATGTTTAATTCTTAGAGTTCTAAGTAGTTTGAATGCTTGCTATGGCCTCTATGTATCCCTATGAGTAGTTGCTATCAATCTTATTAAGTTTTGTTGATAAATTTTTGTCACCCAATTTTTTTTAGAAAATTGTACGCGAACATGATGAACCTATTTGGAAGGAGTTCTTCGAGGAGGAGGTCCTTGGGGGCATCTTCTAGTGGCATCAAATCAATGATTACATGCCGTGAAGTAGGATTAGGAATTTATGGCTATTTATTTATACATATCCAAAGATTATGGTTTGATTTTTAAGCACACTCATCTATCTACAGACCAATCTTGAAGAAAATAATGGCACAAACATATGTAGGTCATTCAAAATCAATTGTCAAGCCCTGGCTAGGAATTATTAGCACGAACACTAATCCTAGTCAGATTACTAGCAGAAATCATTTGCACAGATGAAACAACTAATCACTTATCACCTGTACCATTCAAACAATCAATACACTACACGGATCTAACAAAACTTACTCAGATTTCATGGATTGGGAGAACATAACCATATGATTTCTATTCCAAAAAGGGGGAGGCAGGAGTAACCAGAGAAAACCTATGATCTGGCACATAAATGGGTATAGATGACTAACCAGCTGTCCGTCGTCGTCGGAGTCGTCGCCGGAGTGGTCGTTGGAGTCGTCGCCGGAGTGGTCGTCGGAGTCATCGCCGGAGTGGTCGTCGGAGTCGGTGTGGAACTCCGCCTCCGACTATGGAAGCTCGATGCCGTCGATGACATCAGGGTGCAACGATAACTCGCCAGCGGTGACGGCAACCTCTGTCTCCATCTCCACGCCGTGCTCCGTTGCTTTAGCAGCCCCGGCGTCGCCACTCCCTCTGATGGGGCGCTTCGGCGGCATCCTCATACACTGACGGCTTTGAGGACTGAGAGCGGCGTCGAGGATGCAAGCGGAGAGAGAGGATTGTGTGTGTAGCGAGGATGGGGGGTGTGGCCGCTCGGGCACACCATTAATATGGAGTTGTGTGAGTTGTGGGAGAGAGGCGGGCGACGGTCAAACCAATGGCTCGCCTCCCAGTGAGCCTGCGCACCGGACTGCTGGCATGCCTAACCAAGTTTCACACAGCTACTCCCACGCCTCCCGATGAAACTGCGCAGCGAGCACGCCTCCGTCAATTCACACACCTGCACGCACGCCCCCCCCTTCTGCTTGCGCGGCGGACTGCTCGCATGCGTCCCATCAACTCACGCCTGCTCGCACGACACACGGGTCGCGCGGCGGCACGTATATTGTTTTTCTATTTGGATGATTAATGCTACCGCTTTATTGTTTAATCGAAGCATGGCACGTATCCATTGTTGGTCTAACGCTAATGGTTCGAATAAATAATCCGTTTGGGATATTGGTTCCCAATTATTAATAATATCCCGTCTGTAATTAGATAAAGATTACATCAAAATTGGTCTCAAATTTGACAAAAAAAGTACAATGCCACTTTGTATTCGTGTCCATATGACAACACGATAAGTTTCATGAACTTCAAATAAGTTTTGGATGTACTAGAATTTAAAAATCAAGATTGTCAATGTTTGAAATTTGTTGCACGGGGAGTAAACATGCACCCAGTGAGACACACGTGTTTTTGCAATCCATTTAGGTGCACTGTCACGTGTGCATGTAGCCCAAATTTGATTTTTGCACATTATACCCATAGAAAATCAATCAATCAATGTACTAAAATGTCTTAATGATCTCTGTGATTTTTTTTGAAATTAAAACGTCCCTCCTTTGGTAACATGTATGTTCACCGCGGGATAATTAATTTAACATGCATCATAGTTGCGGTGGATTCGCGGTATGTGTGTGGGTGTGTGCGTCTAGGGGTGGCAGGTGGCTCGCAGTACACTACGAGTTGTGAGCCACCGTGTGGGTTGGCCGTTTTGTTAGGCAGGCCGGTGCCACATCAGAGTCATGAAATCGTTAGTTAAAACATTACATAACCCTTTCATACATAAATGTTTTGGCCACATGCAGTCGATGGTTGTCCTACACGACACTCGATACTCGCGTGTGACACTTTCTGTGGGCCCGCGAGGTCGTCGTCCATCACTTTGACGAACAGCCAGCAGTGAGGTTAATTGGACCAGCAAGGTAGAATCTTTTTTGTTTGTGTTATGGAGGTATATAGTACGCATCGAAGAGGTGGGACGGGGCTAGCATATATACTATACGTACGCGTCCGTGAACAAGTACACCTCACTCAGCATCGGGACTTTTTGGTTTCCGAGGCACGTGCCACATCAAAATTGTGAAATTGGTTATTCAAACATCACACAACACCTTTTTGGGCCACATGCATATCATAGATAGGACACTCACGTGTGACGCTTCCATCTATGGGCCCACGAGGCCATCGTCGATGCATGCATGCATCACTTTGACCTACATCAGGAGAGGTTAATTAATTTCACCATCGATGAGGATTCTTTTGGGTTGTACATATATTACGGCAGGAGCATATAGTATGCGGTGAGGAGGGGGAAGGGGACCATCATATGTAGTACGCTTGATATGAACCTCGCTCTGTGTGGGTGCATGGCTTACGAATTTTGAGGCATGTGGCACATCAAAGTTGTGCATTTTGGGTATTCAACATATATATGTTTGGCCCACATGCCAAGCGGTGGTGGTTGTCCTCTCGCACCCACTTAAGCGGTTATCAGCGATATCGATGCTTTCCATCTGTGGGCCCGCTTGGTCCATCACTACTTTTTGCCTGACAACAAGAGAGGTTAATTTGACTTAGGAGGGGATTATTATTTTTGCTCTAGGATGACATGCATGATACAGTTTGAGCACACACACATGCATGTGTATGCATGAATCCATCCCGTCGAGTCGAAGTGGCTAGTACAACGACACATCATGAACCGATCTCGCTCTGTGTGGGGAGCTAGTGTACAATTTTTGACACACGCGCCACATCAATGTTGTGTATTCAAACATGCATGCACGCATCACATCTATACATATGCATGTAGTGGTTGCCTTCGAACGGTACACTCCCTCGCGTGGTTATCATCGACAAGCCTATATATTCATGGGCCCGCGTGGACATCCATGATCACCTTGACCAACAACAAGATAGGTTACCATGGCGGATTCTTCATTTGGTTCGTGTTATCATAGTATAGGTCATGGTGAGATTCAGACCTAATTAAGTTTGAGCGCATATACTATGCACGCATGCATGCATGAATCCCCGTCGTTGGCTTGAAGTGATGTGTAACATACATATGCATCGTCAACCTAACCCTCACTCAGTGTGGGGATTTCTAGTTCGAAATCATGTTGCCACATCAAAGTTGTTCCATCGTTACTCAAAAACACACCTTTCCATACATATGTTTGGGCCACACGCATGCTGTGGTTGTCTTCGAGGACTAGCTACTTGCATGATTATTGGAGAGCTAGCCCATCTCCGGGGTCACATGGATGGCCATCACTTTGACCAACAACAAGGGAGAGGTTGTACGACCTAGGTGGATTATTCTTGGTCCGTTTTATGATCCATCTTGGTGAGATATATGCCTCTCTGGCCCGCCGACTGAATGTGCGTGTGTGTGGGGGGGGGGTTGCTACTTTGCACTTTGCTAGGTGAACCTCAGTTGGGGGGGGCATGCATTCATAGCTTAGGATTCCCTTCGTGGCGACACGAGGGGGGTGGGGGGCTGCTAGCTACTTCGCACTTTGCTAGGTGAACCTCAGTAGGGGTGGAGGGGGCATGCATTCATAGCTTAGGATTCCTTCGTGCCGACACGAGGGGGGCTGCTAGCTACTTCACGCTTTGCTAGGTGAACCTCGGTTGGGGGGCATGCATTCATAGCTTAGGATTCCCTTCGTGCCGACACGAGGGAGGGGTGGCAGCTAGCTACTTCACACTTTTCCAGGGTGAACCTCGGTTGGGGGGGAGGGCATGCATTCATAGCTTAGGATTCCCTTCGTGCCGACACGAGGGAGGGGGGCTGCTAGCTACTTCTCATTTTGCTAGGTGAACCTCAGTTGGGGGGCATGCATTCATAGCCTAGGATTCCCTTCGTGTCGACATGAGGGAGGGGGGCTGCTAGCTACTTTGCACTTTGCTAGGGTGAACCTCGGTTGGGGGGCATGCATTCATAACTTAGGATTCCCTTCGTGCTAACACGAGGGAGGGGGGCTGCTAGCTACTTCGCACCTTGCTACGGTGAAGCTCGGTTGGGGGCATGCATTCATTGCTTAGGATTCCCTTCGTGCCGACATGAGGGAGGGGGGCTGCTAGCTACTTCTCACTTTGCTAGGTGAACCTCAGTTGGGGGGCATGCATTCATAGCTTAGGATTCCCTTCGTGCCAACATGAGGGAGGGGGGCTGCTAGCTACTTCGCACTTTGCTACGGTGAACCTCGGTTGGGGGGGCATGCATTCATAGCTTAGGATTCCCTTCGTGCTGACACGAGGGAGGGGGGCTGCTAGCTACTTCGCACCTTGCTACGGTGAACCTCGGTTGGGGGGGGGCATGCATTCATTGCTTAGGATTCCCTTCATGCCGACACGAGGGAGGGGGGCTGCTAGCTACTTCGCACTTTGCTAGGTGAATGAACCTCGGTTGGGGGGCATGCATTCATAGCTTAGGATTCCCTTCGTGCCAACACGGTGGAGGAGGGGGCTGCTAGCTACTTCGCACTTTACTAGGTGAACCTTGGTTGGGGGGAGGGGCATGCATTCATAGCTTAGGATTCCCTTCGTGCCGACACGAGGAGGGGGTGGGGGCAAGCAATGCTGTGCGCTTTGCGAGAGAGGTGCCACATCGAAGTTGCATTTGGTATTTGAAAATCAAACCACCCTTTTGATACATAAATTTGGTCCACATGCAAGTGTGTTCGTGTTCTGACCCTCTCCAGTGTCATTTTTCGCCAAATTTATGAACATTAGACAAGTCGGATGACGCAACAGACACGGTTCACTCAAACTAACCGTGTGCCACGCCGGTGCACGTGTCACGCAAGGCTCCCCCTCTCAAAAATATATGCCCGCCTCGAGGGTTTTTCTGTTTCATAACACACGATTGTTATCTCCGGACTGTGTGCGATGTTTCTTGTTCAATCCCGCCTGCATCCCTAGAAAATATCTACCCACCTCGAGGGTTTTTCTATTTCATAACACACGGTTGTTATCTCCGGACCGTGTGCGATGTTTCTTGTTCCCAATCCCGCCTGCATCCCTAGAAAATATATGCCTGCCTCGAGGGTTTTTCTGTTTCATAACACATGGTTGTTATCTCCGGACCGTGTGCGATGCACTATCATCAAAATTTTCAATACCCCAGCATTTCACTCCCGTGTTTGACTCCCGCGTAGTAAAATTTTTATTACCCACGTCATTTCCTCAAACACCCACCTCCACACACACACACCAAAACCTCCTCGGGTGTGTGCACACAGACACACCCCCTCCCTCGCTCGAAACCCTAGCAAGGTCCCCGCCGCCGCTGCCGCCGCCGCCGCAAGGCCTCCATTGTCAACATCTGTCGGTTTGCCCGTGCAGCTTACATACCGATCTCCATACCCATGACGCCTGCCAAACACCCCCTTTCCCATACATCCCCATCCCCCACTCCAGAGCGTCGCAGCCTAAGCCCGGCTACGCTTCCCGTGGAGCTCGAGGAGCGACTGGCCCAAAAGAGGTGTATACCGGTCTCTTCGCCCGACGTCACCGAGGAAGCTGACGACTATTACTGGCGGCAGGCACTCAAGCAGCGGGCTAGAGTATGCGGGCATGTCTCGGCCGCCAGCTACAACATCGAGGTCATCGACAGCGACAGCCTGAGGCGGGCTGTGTCACAGGTTAAGTGGCCCACCCCCAACCCCCTCGGGTTCAACCGCCGTCGATCTCATCCATGGCCAGGCCGCTGATCTCCTCTGGCTCGCTGTCAACAATTTGCCATTCTACATCGCCATCAAGCCCCTTTTGTCATTTCTGAAGGACACGTTCTGCGACGCTGGCTTGGGATCCACAGCTTCCAAGTCAGACCTCATCGACGGCGACCACGAGGAGGGCACCCTCTCCGGCTCTTCCAAGGGGAAAAGCCCATCTGCTCTTCCAAGGGGAAAGCGTTCATCTGCGACATCAGGGAGGGCACCCTACAACCGTGCTCTTCCAAGGGGAAGGAGCCCATCTGCGATAACATGGAGCGCATCCAGGGTCCATGCTCTTCCCATGGGAACGAGCCCATCTGTGACAAGTGAGGAAACCCATGATTTGTTTTGTCGTGCCTCTTCACAGGGGGAAACCCATGATTTGTTTTGTCGAGTCCCTTTTGTAGTGTAATGAGAATATGTCCAGTTTTAATTGACATATCTGGTTGTTTGCAGTATGCCTTGTTTATTTCAGTTGTTCACAATGTGATCCTCTATATGTGCAATTATTTACTGTGCAGTACATTTCATCAATCCAGTTTTAAACATACCGATAGGAATGCATATATTTGCTTGCTGTTAAGCCTATTATAGCTAGCATATGCCTCTTTTAAATTTTGTTGTTGTTCGGTTGTTTGTAGTTAGCATATGTCCAGTTTCAAATGCTATCTTTGGTTGTTTGTAGTATGCCTTATTTATTCCAGTTATTCACAACATGATGTTCTATATGTGCAATTATGAACTGTGCAGTTCAATTTCATCAGTACCAGTTTCAACAATACCACTATGAATGACTACATTTGGTTGTTGCATCTTGTAGTTAACACGCCTTTCCATTTTTATTTAACAATAACCAGTATACTTAGACCGGCACAATACCAGTTTGAATGACTATCTTTGCTTGTTGTTAAATGTTAGGCCTGTTGCAGTTAGCACACCTTTCCACTTGTTTTGCTTTACTAGCGTGCTTAAACCTGCACATTGAAGCTATCTTTTGGAGATTATTTTGTCTGCCATGTATAATTTCGGTTGATGTTTAGCCTGTTGTGCTTAATATGCTTCTCGATGTACCTACACAGGACAATTTTGGGAACGACTGTTGTTTTCCATCGAGGTTAGTTTCATCCCATGGCTTATATATGCTCACTGTTCAGGATATCGGTAGCTGGTACCATATAGGTCGGCGGCTGATAAGGGACTAATCGGTGAATCGGACTTTTAACTCAATATATCTACAACCCATTTTTTGTTAGGTTAACTAGGGCCATATGTAATATATCTGAGGCTACATAGCAACATGCACTGTACTTAATGTCTAAATATGCAATCCTAGGCTACATAGCAACAAGGAAGAGTGTGACATTAATGTTCTAATGATGTCTAGATATACGTAGAAGAGCAGCAACAACAACAACAACACAACCCTGTTTGGATACTATACTTAAATAGAGGTTAGAGTTAGTTTCTAGCTCATTACTAACCCTGAACTTACTCCATCCAAAGAGTTGTTTGGATGGCAGGGTTAGATTGACAATAAATGCACTAGGAGAACTAGCTCCTATTAGCACCTCTTGGGTTGGATAGTTTTTTTGGGTGGGTTATAGATGCAACTAGCTCAAACTAGCCCTCATGTTTAGATATACTTTAGGGCTATTTCAGCCCGAACTAGCTCAAACTAACTGTGACCCATGGATACAACAGCAGTTAATCAGCCGATAATTTGTAAGAATGCACTAAACTCCTTCCGGCCCATAATATAAGATGTTAATTCATCTAATATGTGAGTATATTGGATGTTATAAGATACTCCCTCCATTTCTAAATATTTGTCTTTTTAGAGATTTCAAATGGATTACCACATACGGATGTATATAGACATATTATAAAAGAGTGTTGTACTACATCATTATACAGTTGTTGTTTAGCTTCTAATATTAACTTGGTGCTTTTAGGTACATATGTCATTGGTAAAGATCCGCGCTTCGACCCTTTCTGCGTATGGGGCAATGAGATATCGATGAACCAGCATCAAGCGACTAAGCTGATAAAGATTGTTAGTAAAATGGGTCCAAAGATGGCAATTAAACTATTTGTTTACACTTTATCCAAGACAACAGCGAACTGCAAGATGGTAAGTAAGAACTTTGCAGCCTTCTTTTTACTGCCCATAATGAGTTGTGTTAGATGACAATGTCTGAATCTTTTTCCTTTGCTGTGGTTGCCAAAGCAGTTTACTCAAGATTACCTCTCAAACTACATGATTGGTGGGCATGCAAAGGTTAAAGTATTTCTACCAGAACACGATGACTATCTAGATGTTTTCATGAAGACCGTGAAGGATGGGCGGTCGGCCATCACAAGGGGTTGGACTAGAGTCGTGCGTGCCTTCTGCATGGAGGAGGGCACAATATGGGCATTTCGCCTCTTCCTTTACAGTCTTTAATAGTACAAGTATACAACTGTGGTCATCATTCTTTATTTGGTTCTTATGTAATTCTTGAACATATGTACCTATGAATCAAATAATGCATTGGTTGTTTGAACCTGATGGATATGAATAAAGTTGTAGCATACATTCAAATTCAAATCCAAATCCGGTACAATTTGGAAAAGCAGCAATTAAATTACGGGGAAATTACGCTCTCCAGGTTGTTACGGCACACACGTTTGGTAAAACACAAACGTTTGCGATATGCACCATAGTCCGAGACGGTTCATAGAGAGGAAACGTGTGCAAACATGCACACAGTTAACGTTTGCAAAGCGTGTGCGATGTCAGACAATATCACAAGCGGTGCGGGAAAACTAAACATTTGTGTTAGTTGCCTTATCGTACATGATTCACAACCATGAACTATTTCTGATGAAGTATGCATCGTAAACGTTGCACCACAGAATAGCGTGTGCGATAGTTGTCGTGTACGACGATGTTACGACGGTCCGATGTTTCGTAATCCTGTCCGACACTCGTACAACGATTAGCTAATCTTCTTAACGGTGAACCATTTTTGATGGGCCGCACATCATACACATTCTATAATAGTGAACCGTTTGTGATGGGCCGCGCATCGTAAATGTAGCACCACAGAATACCGACTGCGATGGCAATGCAAGCAGAAACGAGTAGGAGTACTGTAGGGGCCCTATCCCCGACGGTTTCTGGGTCGTGTGGGAAGGACCCCCCTATCTCCCACACTCACTTGGCGACGGTTCAAAATGCCGTCGCGGAAAGGGGTTAAAAACCGTTTGTTTAGGACCGACACGTACCAGTGAGATGATCCTATCCTTGCTAAACTAAATAAGTTCATGTGCTCTCTCAAAGGAAAGAAGCTCACTATGTTTCGTATGCTTATGGAGATGGTGAGTAAGCACACCATCACCATTAAGGAACTCAAAACCCTCGCCACTGAGGAAAAGGAAAAATGTGAAATCCTTGAGCGGAAACTCCAATATGAGGAACCACTAAATGATGAACTATGCTTGAAAATTGGTGCAAACATTGATGTTCATACTAAAGATCTTGCCTCCTTGAAAAAGGCTAAGGACTCGTGCGAAGGGTTGATGAATGATAAAAATAAGCTTGCTAAGTCTCATGCTTCTCTCTCTAAGGATTGTGAGCTCCTTTCCGTGTCTCTCAAGACTAAGGAAGAAGAGCTCACCCTTCTTACAAAGAGTTTTGATACGCTCAAGCTTACTTATCTTGAAACTCTAGCCAAGGCTTACTCTTCTCCTATTATTAATGTTGATGCTTGTACTACTAACTCTAGTAGTGACCTAGCATCTATTCTTGATGAGAATCGCTTTCTCGAGGCTCAAATCGAGAAAGGTCTCATGACATGTGCTCAAGGACAAAAGAACCTAAATGAGGTATTGAGCCAACACAATGAGGTGTTTGCCAAAGAGGGGCTCGGATTTGACCCAAGCACAAGCAAGAAGAAGACGTCTTCTCAAAAGTGCACCACTCCTCTAAGAGAACCATTTGTACGAGAAGAGCACAAGGAGAAAGGTAAGGTTGTTAGTGGGAAGTCCACAAGGGGCATGCCCACTATCAACAAGCCAAAAGAGTTCATGCCTCCATCCTATGTACTCTGTAAAACTAAGGATGGAGAAGTTTATGCGAAGTTTGTTGGTCCTCGAAATGCATTCTGGTTTTATGCTATTTGGGTCCCTAAGACTCTTGTGACTAACTTGAGAGGTCCCATTGCAAAATGGGTGCCTCTAACCAAGTCATAATTGTGTGTAGGTTGCTTTCTCTGGTGGAGTAAAATGGGTGATTGATAGTGGATGTACCAATCATATGACCGGAGATAGAAAATTGCTCTACGATTTCATGGAAGCTATTCAACCATTTATGAGCATTATGTTTGGTGGAGGATCAAAAGGACAGGTACTTGGGTTGGGCAAGGTGGCTATCACAAATGACATGTCTCTAGCAAATGTCATGCTTGTTCAATCCCTTAAATATCATTTGCTTTCTGTTCGCCAATTGGCTTCTGTTGGTTATGATACACTCTTTGGACTAACGGATGTGAAAGTCTTTAAAAGAGATACTCTCGAAGTGGCCTTTGTTGGAGAGTTGGATGGCAACATTTACACGGTTGATTTCTTGAAAGAGAGCACATTCCATGCAACTTTTCTAATGGCCAAGGCCGACAAGGGGTGGCTATGGCATCGCCGGCTAGCCCATGTCGGCATGAGAAATCTTCAAGATCTCTTAAAGGCTAATCACATCCTTGGACTAACTAATGTATCTTTTGAGGAAGATCGTGTGTGTAGTGCATGCATAGCCGGGAAGCAACATCAATCAAAGCACCCACCCAAGAATATTGTGTCTACTTCAAGGCGTTTGGAGCTCCTTCATGTGGATCTTTTTGGGTCTCCTTCATGGGATAGGCTTGGTGGGAAAAATTATGGGCTTGTCATTGTTGATGATTACTCAAGATATACATGGGTGTTCTTCCTCAAGTCCAAGGACGAGACGAAGATCACCTTCACTGATTTGGCCAAGCAAGCACAACGCAAGTTTGACAAACAAATCTTCGCAATAAGAAGTGATAATGGTTCTGAGTTCAAGAACTACACCTTGGATGAATTTCTTAGTGATGAAGGGATTGAGCATCAATATTGATTTCCATACACTCCTCAACAAAATGGTGTAGCCGAAAGGAAGAACCGCACACTTGTGGAGATGGCAAGGTCCATGTTGGATGAATACAAGTCGCCACATAGTTTTTGGGCCGAGGCTGTCAACACCGCATGCCATGCATCAAATCGGCTCTTCATCCGCACAATATTGGAAAAGACTCCATATGAGCTCCTAACTGGGAACAAGAAAATGTCAAGTACTTTCATGTATTTGGGTGCAAATGTTTCATCCTCAACAAAAGTGAACGGTTAGGAAAATTTCAATCCAAAACAATTGAGGGCATATTTGTTGGTTATGGATCAAACTCTCACGGCTATAGAGTCTACAACAAATCCAATGGATGTGTTGTAGAAACTTGTGACGTGGTGTTTGATGAATTTAATGGCTCCCACGGGGAGCAAGTTGATCTAAGTGATGTAGGTGAAGAAGATTCTTCTCAAGATATTTTGACCATGGGTGTTGGTGCACTTCTTCCAATGGAACAAGAACCTCGTGATGATGATGGAGAAGATGGAGGCCTCACACATCAACAAACTACTTCAACACCTATACCATCACAAGCTCCTATTGCTCAACCAATGCCCTTAGTTCAAGTGCAAGAAGATGATCAAGTTCCTCTTCATGATAATTTTCATGAACAAGATCATCATCAAGGTCAAGAACAAGAAAGTGCAATCATTGATGATGAACCTCAACAAATGCAATATGAAGAAGATCTTCCACCACACATTAATGATCCATATGTTGAGGACGTGGATGATGGACATGAAGTTGAACCTCGTGAAACCCTAACCTCCATCATGCCTCGAGTGGCTGGTCGTGTTGATGTTGACAAAATTCTCACCGGCATATCGGAAGGTAGAGTCACTCGTAAACATTTGACAAACGTTTGTGCTCACTTCTCGTTTGTGTCTAGTGTTGAACCTCTCAAGGTACAAGATGCTTTGATGGACAACGATTGGCTCGTTGCTATGCAAGAAGAGTTGAACAGATTTGAACGCAGCCAAGTGTGGTCTTTAGTCGAGAGACCAACTACGGAGCACAATGTCATTGGAACAAAATGGGTATTCAAGAACAAGCAATATGAGAATGATGTAATCATCCGTAACAAGGCAAGGTTAGTGGCACAAGGGTAAGTTTAAGGTTTGGACTTTGGTGAGACCTTTGCTCCCGTTGCCCGTCTTGAATCTATTCGCATCTTACTTGCTTATGTTGCTTTCAATGGTTTCACATTACATCAAATGGATGGGAAGAGTGTTTTCCTTAACGGTCCTCTACAAGAAGAAGTATATGTATCACAACCACCTGGGTTCGTTGATCCTGACCACAAAGACTATGTGTATAAACTTCATAAGGCTTTGTATGGCCTCAAACAAGCATCTCGTGCTTGGTATGATCATCTTAAGAAGTTTTTACTCAATGATGGTTTTGTGAGAGGGGTGATCGATCCCACTCTTTTTACTAAGTGGGACAAAGGAGATTTGATCTTATGCCAAATCTATGTAGATGATATCATTTTTGGTTCTCCTAACATTCATTTGTGCAAGAAGTTTGCGGCCTCCATGAACAAGAATTTTGAAATGTCACTCAATGCGGATTTGAAGTTCTTTCTCGGATTCCAAATTCAACAATTTGAAGAAGGAATTTTCTTGTCTCAAGCAAAATACCTCAAGGATATCCTAGAGAAGTTTGGCATGTCTGATGCTAGTCCATGTAAGACACCCATGCCAACCAAAATTGTACTCACTAAAGACACAAACAATATCCCTTTCGACCCATCTAAATACCACTCTATGATTGGTTCATAGCTTTATCTTTGTGCATCTAGACCAGACAACATGTTCAGTGTATGCATATGTGCTAGATTTCAAGCTTACCCTAGGGAAAGTCATCATAAGGCGGTTAAGCATATTCTTAGATACCTTGTTCACACCCCAAAGTTGGGTCTATGGTACCCCAAGGATGCTAAGTTTGATCTCATTGGTTACACGGATGCAGATTGGGCTGGAGACAAAGTGGATCGTAAGTCCACCTCTGGTGCATGTCAATTTCTTGGGCGCTCCTTGGTAAGTTGGTCCTCGAAGAAACAAAATTGTGTTGCTCTCTCCAGCGCCGAAGCTGAATACATTGCAACCGCCGGTTGTGCAACTCAATTACTATGGATGAGGCAAACTTTGAAGGATTACGGTATCACCTATAGAAATGTGCCTCTTCTATGTGATAATGAAAGTGCCATCAATATTGTTGAGAATCCCAAAGATCATACCCGCACCAAGCACATTGATATTAGGTATCATTTCTTGAGAGATCATGTGGAAAAAGGTGACATTGATATTGCTCATGTTGGCATAGATATGCAACTTGCAGACATTTTCACCAAGCCATTGGATGAAGCAAGGTTTTGTTAACTTAGGCGTGAACTTGGTATCTTGGAGCATGACAACATTATGTGAAATCTAGTACCCATGCATGCATTTTCATAATGTCTTGTCTTGATGTAGGCATATATTTAGGGGGAGACACCCAATTCATGAGTACTCTCACCCTACATAATGCATAAATAGACAAACACTCTCAAAGCTATCATGGTCTCTTTTGAACTATGGTGCTTTAAATGATGGAGTCGTGACTATGTACCCAAAAGTCGCAATCTTTGCGGTGCTATGTCCCATATGCTCAAACATGGTGACTTCGGTCACCGCTCGTGGATTGCGTATATGGACCTTTCTTTACTTCATATTGTTGGGTTATTAATGCACATCTTACTATGGCCATCGTTTACTCAAGTTTCCATTCCTACGTACTCTAAATCTCCTTGGCGGAGTCTATATCGATATATTTTAGTTGCCCCCCCCTTAGAAAATCTTCCCCTGGTTGGGCTCTCTGTCCAGTTGCCGGACATCCAGCTCCTCAGCCGGACATCCGGGCCCTGGCAGGATTCTACTGCAAATCTCTCCCATCGAGCACCACCAGTGGCCAGACATCCGGGCCCTAGCCGGACATCCAGACCCTGGATTTTTTTCCTCTCTAACTTCCGCACGCCAGATATACGGGATTGGACCCCGGATGTCCGGCCCGTCGGCCCTGGATTTTTGCTCTCTGACCTTCGCACGCCGGATATCCGGGCTTGGACCCCGGATGTCCGGCCCATCGCCCGCAGCCACACATAACGGGGGAGGGCTCGGGATTTGGGGGCAGTTCCCCATTCTCTCCCGTGCTCTCCCCATCTATTCCAACAGTAGCCGCCACTGCCGGGCTGTGCTCCTGCGCTACCCCAGCCATCTCCTCCATCCTCCGGCCCCGATATCCTGCCCATGCCTTCTTCTCCTCCCGATCTACAGTTCCATCCAATCCATACCTTGGGTTGAGGTGTGAATCACTCGGGACGGACCGGTTCGGGTGTTGACTTATGGATCGACCGCCGAAGTTCTTCATGGCGCTTACCAAGAACTGCGGCCCAGATCCTTCTTACCGGGGTATGAATGCTATCTTTCTTGCCTCCTTCTCTTGTTTTGACCAAACCATCTTAGGGTTTCATTATCTCTCATGTCTATCTTGGTGTATACATCTCTCTAGAGATTTGATGTCACTTGCCTAGCCTAAAATCCTCTCTATGTACTTGGCTAAACAACTTAATCATGGGAATGTCAATATGTTGATCTACCACTTGGACTTGTCCTATGGTCATGTTAGAAAATGTTCATCCCACTGTTGAATTTTCTTTATCCCTGTTCATACTTTTTGACTCCTTCTCATCGGTACCCTTACCGTGTATTTGTTTCAGTCAATCGTCGGCAAGGTTCCACCGACTCCGATGTGCATGCTCGACCTAAGAAGAAAAAGACCACCACTAAGAAGAAGCGTCGGGCACCATCCCCAAGTCCGTCGGCCTCTGATCCGGATGATGAGGACTATGTTGGGGAGGAAGAGAATGACATTGCGCCAAGACATTCTGTTGGTCAATCCAAGCCTGGCACTAGGAGGGCTCTTGTGCCTCAAGTCCATGGTGCTGCGATGCCTGTGGTCCATGGTCGTCGTATCTCAATGGAGCTTCCTTTCAGCGGGGACCGCCCCACACACGACTTCACCACCGTGGGGGCCGGTCCATATCTTGAGTTCCGACGGGATACCAACCCATATGAGATGGTGGCTGATGCCGAGGATCCTCGTTTCCGAACTCGCATGCAGCAAGATCTTTACTCTAGGTTCATCCACGGTCGTGGCCTTGCTCCTCATAAATACATGGATCTTTAGTTCATGTGTGATAATCCTGCCATGTTCGCTGACGATACGGTCAAGATCATTGATGACATGACTCTAGGTCAAGCAATGACCTTTAAGTGTGATTGGAGCTGCCATCCTTCAGTTCTATGCCACCTGCTTCTTTGGGCTAGACAACACTCTCACATGGATGACTGATGACACTGTGCTGAGCATCCCCTATGGCTGTTTTGTTCAGATTTTGGGCTTCTCCAGTGTTGGTCATCACATCCATAGTACGGATCCTCACAATAGGCCCAAAGGGATTGATGCTTGCATGGCTCTTCTTAAACCCATTTTTGAGCTCACTCCAGAGGAACGTGAATATCCACCCAATGAGACATCCATTTTCTAGTATCCCTACTACATTCTCTATCAGTGTGTGCTTCGCACTCTCTATCCTAAGAAGGGAGATCACTCTAGGGCTCGCAACTACTGCATTGATCTGATGGTACGTATGCATGATGCACCTACTGAGCCTCTTGACACCGCCCACTATATTTGGCATGAGATCCGTCTCTCCAGCTTTATTCAGACGCGTCAATTCCCACAAGCTCCCTTCATTTAGGCCATAATTGATCACGCTGCTCCATTTGAGGTTGCTAAGACCGTTGTGCATTCCATTTGGAAGCCTCCTGTTCATATGCACGTGGCCTCTCCTGCACCAGCTGCTGCACCTCGACCACCTAGGAAGTCTGCTATTGGGTCTCAGCCCACGGGTTCCTGCACGCCTTCTTCCTCGACTGCTCCTCGTGGTCGTCTTGCCTCGTTCTTAGGCAAGGCTCGGTCTGCTATCATGAGGGAAATCACTTTCAACTGTCAGCAGAATCATGAGGTTCAGAAGGGCCTCATCATCTCCAAGAATCAGCTCAAGCAGCGCCTTCGTGACCGTGGGAGTCCTGTGAGTGATGATGATCCGATTCCCGCAGCTCCGTCCTCTTCCACCTTCGTTTTCCCGTCTCGTGACGAGTACGCTGATAACCCACAAGTATAGGGGATCAATTGTAGCCTCTTTCGATAAGTAAGAGTGTCAAACCCAACGAGGAGCTAAAGGTAGAACAAATATTCCCTCAAGTTCTATCGACCACCGATACAACTCTACGCACGCTTAACGTTCGCTTTACCTAGAACAAGTATGAAACTAGAAGTACTTTGTAGGTGTTTTTGGATAAGCTTGCAAGAAAGTAAAGAGCATGTAAATAAAGACTAGGGGCTGTTTAGATAAAGACACAACTAAATTAGTTTTAGTAGAGAGCTTTTTGTCACGAGAAAGTTGTTTGTCCCTAGGCAATCGATAACTAGACCGGTAATCATTATTGCAATTTTATTTGAGGGAGAGGCATAAGCTAACATACTTTCTCTACTTGGATCATATGCATTTATGATTGGAACTCTAGCAAGCATCCGCGACTACTAAAGATCATTAAGGAAAAACCCAACCATAGCATTAAAGCATCAAGTCCTCTTTATCCCATACGCAAACAACCTACTTACTCGGGTATGTGCTTCTGTTCACTCACGCCACCCACCATAAGAAAATCATGAACATATTGCAAACCCTACAGCGGGAATCCCTCACGCTTGCACGACATGGAGAGCACCATAGGACAGCACCAATAATAAAACATGCAACTCAAACCAATCTTGATCATCAAATAACCCGTGGGACAAAACGGATCTACTCAAACATCATAGGATAGCCATACATCATTGGGAAATAATATATAGCGTTGAGCACCATGTTTAAGTAGAGATTACAGCGGGTAAGAGAGTGGTTACACCGCTGCATAGAGGGGGGAGAGTTGGTGATGATGGTGGTGAAGTTGTTGGTGAAGATTGCGGTGATGATGATGGCCACGACAGCGTTCCGGCGCCACCGGAAGAGAAGGGGAGAGGGGGCCCCTTCGTCTTCTTCTTCCTTGACCTCCTCCCTAGATGGGAGAAGGGTTTCCCCTCTGGTCCTTGGCCTCCATGCTGTGGGAGGGGCAAGAGCCCCTCCGAGATTGGATCTGTCTCTCTGTCTCTCTCTGTTTCCGTGTTCTCCTCTGCTGCCCTTTCACTGTTTCTTTTATATCCGGAGATCCGTAACTCCGATTGGGTTGAAACCTTCGGCCAGATCTTTTTCCAAAAATTAGCTTTCTTGCAGCCAAAGTAGAGCATCAACCGCCTTACGAGGGGCCCACAAGGGTCAGGGGCGCGCCCCTGCCTCGTGGCCACCTCGGGCACCGTATCGCGTTGATTCTTCTTCCAGAATTTTCCAAATATTCCAAAAATAAGCTCCGTCTGTTTTTTATCCCGTTTGGACTCCGTTTGATATGGATATTCTGCGAAACATAAAACATGCAACAGACAGGAACTGGCACTGGGCACTGGATCAATATGTTAGTCCCAAAGATAGTATAAAAAGTTGCCAAAAAGTATATGAAAGTTGAATAATATTGGCATGGAACAATCAAAAATTATAGATACGACGGAGACGTATCAGCATCCCCAAGCTTAATTCCTGCTCGTCCTCGAGTAGGTAAATGATAAAAAGGATAATTTTTGATGTGGAATGCTACCTAGCATAATCTTGATCATATGTCTAATCATGGCATGAATATTAAGACACGAGTGATTCAAAGCAATAGTCTATCATTTGACATAAAAACAATAATACTTCAAGCCTACTAATAAAGCAATCATGTCTTTTCAAAATAACATGGCCAAAGAAAGTTATCCCTACAAAATCATATAGTCTGGCTATGCTCCATTTTCACCACACAAAATATTCAAATCATGCACAACCCCGATGACAAGCCAAGCAATTGTTTCATACTTTTGACGTTCTCAAACCTTTTCAACTTTCACACAATACATGAGCGTGAGCCATGGACATAGCACTATAGGTGGAATAGAATATGATGGTGGAGGTTGTGTGGAGAAGACAAAAAGGAGAAGATAGTCTCACATCAACTAGGCGTATCAACGGGCTATGGAGATGCCCATCAATAGATATCAATGTGAGTGAGTAGGGATTGCCATGCAACGGATGCACTAAGAGCTATAAGTGTATGAAAGCTCAGACTGAAAACTAAGTGGGTGTGCATCCAACTTGCTTGCTCATGAAGACCTCGGGCATTTGAGAAAGCCCATCATCGGAATATACAAGCCAAGTTCTATAATGAAAATTCCCACTAGTATATGAAAGTGATAACTCAAGAGACTCTCTAGATGAAGGATCATGGTGCTACTCTGAAGCACAAGTATGGTAAAAGGATAGTAACATTGCCCCTTCTCTCTTTTTCTCTCATTTTTTTGGTGGGCTTCTTTGGCCTCTTTTATTTTGATAACCTCACATGGGACAATGTTCTAATAATGATGATCATCACACTTTTATTTACTTACAACTCAATGTCTAGAACAAAGATATGACTCTATATGAATGCCTCTGGCAGTGTACCAGGATGTGCAATGATCTAGCATAGCAATGACATCAAAAAACAGACATGCCATGAAAACATCATGCTAGCTATCTTACGATCATGCAAAGCAATATGACAATGAATGCTCGAGTCATGTATGTGATGATGATGGAAGTTGCATGGCAATATATCTCGGAATGGCTATGGAAATGCCATGATAGGTAGGTATGGTGGCTGTTTTGAGGAAGATATAATGAGGCTTATGTGTGATAGAGCGTATCGTATCACGGGGTTTGGATGCACCAGCGAAGTTTGCACCAACTCTCGAGGTGAGAAAGGGCAATGTATGGTACCGAAGAGGCTAGCAATGATGGAAGGGTGAGAGTGCGTATAATCCATGGACTCAACATTAGTCATAAAGAACTCACATACTTATTGCAAAAGTCTATTAGCTATCGAAACAAAGTACTACGCGCCTGCTCCTAGGGGGATAGATTGGTAGGAAAAGACCATCGCTCGTCCCCGACCGCCACTCATAAGGAAGACAATCTATAAACACCTCATGCTCCAACTTCGTTACATAACGGTTCACCATACGTGCATGCTACGGGACTTGCAAACCTCAACACAAGTATTTCTCAATTTCACAATTACTCAACTAGCACGACTCTAATATCACCACCTTTATATCGCAAAACTATTGCAAGGAATCAAACATATCATATTCAGTGATCTACAAGTTTTATGTAGGATTTTATGACTAACCATGTGAATGACCAGTTCCTGTCATCTCTCTAATAGATATAAGTGAAGCACGAGAGTTTAATTATTTCTACAAAAGATATGCCCACGCTCTAACAAATATAAGTGAAGCAAAAGAGCATTCTACAAATGGCGGTTGTCTATGTAAAGAGAAACAGGCAATCCAAGCTTCAAATGATATAAGTGAAGCACATGAAGCATTCTATAAAGCCATACTCAAAAGATATAAGTGAAGTGCAATGAGCATTCTATAAATCAACCAAGGACTATCTCATACCAGCATGGTGCATAAAATAAAAGTGAAAACTAAATGCAAAAGACGCTCCAAGATTTGCACATATCACATGAATGAAACGAATCCGAAAACATACCGATATTTGTTGAAGAAAGAGGGGATGCCTTCCGGGGCATCCCCAAGCTTAGACGCTTGAGTCTCCTGAATATTTACTTGGGGTGCCTCGGGAATCCCCAAGCTTGAGCTCTTGCCTCTCTTCCTTCTTCTCACATCGAAACCTTCCCGATCATCGAACACTTCATCCACACAAAACTTCAACAGAAAACTCGGTAAGATCCGTTAGTATAATAAAGCAAATCACTACTTTAAGTACTGTTGCAAACCAATTCATATTTTGTTTTTGCATTGTAGCTACTGTAATATAACTTTTCCATGGCTTAATCCACTGATATAAATTGATAGTTTCATCAAAACAAGCAAACTATGCATCAAAAACAGAATCTGTCTAAAACAGAGCAGTCTGTAATAATCTGAACATTAACCATACTTCTGGTACTTGAAAAATTCTTCCAAAATTAGGAAAAATAAAGAATTTGTATATAAAGACAGTGCAAAAAGAATAAGAACCATTTGACGTTCCAGTAAAAAATGTAAAATCGCGCATTACTGCCAAAGTTTCTGTCCTGCACCGTACAAACCAACAAGTATTGTAAACATCCTAAAGGCAAACCTTGGCACATTATTTTTATAATACAATGGAATTGTACAAGGGGATAATTATTTTTGTTGAAAAGTTTCTGTAATCAAGATTCACAAAGTTGTCGTGAGCATGAACAAAGTTCAAGGAGCTCTCCCACTTCAACAATGCTTGTCTTTCTCACTTTCACTTCCCTTTTTGAAAAGTTTTGGGTTCCCCTATTTATTTTTGTTGTTTTTAAACTATATGAAAGCGCTCAACAGAAATAAATGACTCTCTAAAACTTCCGGGTTGTCTCCCTGGCAGCGCTTTCTTTAAAGCCATTAAGCTAGGCATATAGTGCTCAAGTAGTGAATCCACCCGGATCCCAATGTATATCAAAGCCAATTTTAATTAGCAATGATTTGGCATTTAGTAGTGAGCACAAAGCAACATATATCAAGCAATGACAAAGTCTAACTCTCTTCCTATGCATCGTCATGTCATAAATAACAATTCATGCACACATAGTAAAGGCCAATGCATAGTATAAACAGTTTCTTGCAATTTTACCATGTTGGAAACATAGAGAGGTGGAGATATAGTTCCTCTCTCATAATAATTGCAAGTAGGAGCAGCAAGCACATGCATATTATATTCATCAAAATCATCATGTGCAACGGTAAAAGGCAACCCATCAATATAATCCTTAATAAGTGCAAACTTCTCCGATATAGTGTAGTCGGGAGAATTCAAAAAGATAATAGGACTATCATGCGTGGGTGCAATAGTAACAATTTCATGTTTAACATAAGGAACTATAGCAAGTTCATCTCCATAAGCATAATTCATATTGGCATCTTGGCCACAAG
Source organism: Triticum aestivum (assembly GCF_018294505.1). Taxonomy (NCBI): domain Eukaryota; kingdom Viridiplantae; phylum Streptophyta; class Magnoliopsida; order Poales; family Poaceae; genus Triticum; species Triticum aestivum. The sequence continues at coordinate 171,719,618 of NC_057796.1, forward strand.
CATAGCAAGCATCATCAAAAAGGGATATTTCAAAAAGAATCAACGGGATCATAACAATCATCATAGCAATCATCCTTCGGTAAGCACGAAGGGAAATTAAACAATGTATGAGTTGAAGAGTTACTCTCATTAGAAGGTGGGCACGGGTAGCTAATCCGCTCTTCCTCCTTTTGTTCTTCGCTCTCCTCATCATCTTTTTCATCCAATGAGCTCACAGTTTCATCAATTTCTTCTTCCATAGGTTCCTGCAAAATATTAGTCTCTTCTTGGACAGCGGAGACTTTCTCAATAAGAGCATCAATATAGGAAGTATATTCATAATTATCATAGAAATATTTTAGGATAGCTAAATTTTCAGGCCTATAAACATCATCATCAAAAGCTTCATACTTTTCAAACAAGGATTCAATTTCATAAGCACCCTTAAAAGCAACAAATTCTTCTATTTGTTCCACATCATAGTAATCATATATACCTCTAGCATAAGAAGCCAAGGTTTCATTATCATTAAATTTGCATGAAAAGGGAAGGTGTGGAGCCTTCATCCTAGAGCAACAAGTACAATCATATCTCAAGCATAGTTGCCTAGCATACCACTTCAACATATAAATTTGATCCCATAATAGTTTGCCTTTTTGTGTCAAGCGATAATCCCTAAAGTATTCACGTTGATCCAACGTTACTCCCATTACCAAATTGAATGGGGATTTCTCTGGATTATCAAAGTAGTACATAATTTCTGTCACATAACGAGCATCGAGGGTTTTAGGAGGTTCCCCAACTCCATGAGCAGCAAGTACACCTAATTTTTTGGTTTTTCGTGTTCCATATCCATAACTAAAGATAAAGAACAACTAATAACAACAAATAAAAATTACTTAGTGATAAAGCAAACAAGCACACACGAGAATATTCACCCCACGCTATTGCTCCCCGGCAACGGCGCCAGAAAAAGGTATTGATAACCCACAAGTATAGGGGATCAATTGTAGCCTCTTTCGATAAGTAAGAGTGTTGAACCCAACGAGGAGCTAAAGGTAGAACAAATATTCCCTCAAGTTCTATCGACCACCGATACAACTCTACGCACGCTTAACGTTCGCTTTACCTAGAACAAGTATGAAACTAGAAGTACTTTGTAGGTGTTTTTGGATAAGCTTGCAAGAAAGTAAAGAGCATGTAAATAAAGACTAGGGGCTGTTTAGATAAAGACACAACTAAATTAGTTTTAGTAGAGAGCTTTTTGTCACGAGAAAGTTGTTTGTCCCTAGGCAATCGATAACTAGACCGGTAATCATTATTGCAATTTTATTTGAGGAGGAGGCATAAGCTAACATACTTTCTCTACTTGGATTATATGCATTTATGATTGGAACTCTAGCAAGCATCTGCGACTACTAAAGATCATTAAGGTAAAACCCAACCATAGCATTAAAGCATCAAGTCCTCTTTATCCCATACGTAAACAACCTACTTACTCGGGTCTGTGCTTCTGTTCACTCACGCCACCCACCATAAGAAAATCATGAACATATTGCAAACCCTACAGCGGGAATCCCTCACGCTTGCACGACATGGAGAGCACCATAGGACAGCACCAATAATAAAACATGCAACTCAAACCAATCTTGATCATCAAATAACCCGTGGAACAAAACGGATCTACTCAAACATCATAGGATAGCCATACATCATTGGGAAATAATATATAGCGTTGAGCACCATGTTTAAGTAGAGATTACAGCGGGTAAGAGAGAGGTTACACCGCTGCATAGAGGGGGAAGAATTGGTGATGATGGCGGTGAAGTTGTTGGTGAAGATTGCGGTGATGATGATGGCCACGGCAGCGTTCCGGCGCCACCGGAAGAGAAGGGCAGAGGGGCCCCTTCGTCTTCTTCCTTGACCTCCTCCCTAGATGGGAGAAGGGTTTCCCCTCTGGTCCTTGGCCTCCATGCCGTGGGAGGGGCGAGAGCCCCTCCGAGATTGGATCTGTCTCTCTGTCTCTCTCTGTTTCCGCGTTCTCCTCTGCTGCCCTTTCACCGTTTCTTTTATATCCAGAGATCCGTAACTCCGATTGGGTTGAAACCTTCGCCTGGATCTTTTTCCAAAAATTAGCTTTCTTGCGGCCAAAGTAGAGCATCAACCGCCTTACGAGGGGCCCATGAGGGTCAGGGGCGCGCCCCCTGCCTCGTGGCCACCTCGGGCACCGTATCGCGTTGATTCTTCTTTCGGAATTTTCCAAATATTCCAAAAATAAGCTCCGTCTGTTTTTATCCCGTTTGGACTCCGTTTGATATGGATATTCTGCGAAACATAAAACATGCAACAGACAGGAACTGGCACTGGGCACTGGATCTATATGTTAATCCCAAAGAAAGTATAAAAAGTTGCCAAAAAGTATATGAAAGTTGAATAATATTGGCATGGAACAATAAAAAATTATAGATACGACGGAGACGTATCATACGCCGAGTTCTTTGATGGTGATGATGACTTCCACCAGGAGTGATAGAGTCCGTCTAGTTCTTCGCCCCTTTTTACTTGTTGCTGTCAAAGGGGGAGAAGTAGTATTTTAGTATGGTCATGCTATATGTTGACTATTTGTGCTAGCTATTATTCAAACTTGTTATGTTAGGGCATGATTGCACTTTTAATGGTGCATGTGGCACCTTTTATCCAAATGTAGTAATAGTTAGAATATGTTCAGGAAAGTAGGCCATGCCAGCCGATTTAGAGTGAGATTGAACATACCGAGCGCATCCTCAAGTCATCTGGTAGGGTGAGATGGAATGTCTGGCGGAGGCCGCAAGGTCTTGATGTGTCCGCGCACTATACACTCTATGAACGGAAGAAAACCCTCAAATCAGCTCGAATAAAAATGAATTCATGGCGATTTCGGCCGGGTGATTAAAGGAGGTAGATGAACTGGGATAAGAGATGAGATAATATCTCATTAAATTAGTTACCTTGTTGTCCATGAGAAAGAACCCTTAGTACGGCAGATTCCCCAATCGAGCGCAGCTGGGTCGACCGCGAGCCGCGTCGAGAAAGTCGATGGCGATAGGTGGCGGCAAGCGGAAGTGGCGAAATGCGGTGGGCTTTGCCGGCAGCCTGGCGGCGGCGGCAGGCGTCGAGCAAAGTGTTTACTGCCGCGATAGGAAGTGCCATGCATAGACACGGAGGAGCTTGTGCAGGTGTGAATGGGGACCGGAGGGGGTGGCGGGCGGGTGAGGGTTTTTGTGACGTGGGGATGGTGAGGGTTTTCTTTTTTCTTTTTTGAATTGGGTGGTGAGGGTTTTCTGTCCCACAAAGAATTTTGGAGGCGACGGTTTGCTAGAGCCAACCGTGTGTGGTTGACGCAACAGGCAAAATGAAAGTCATTGCACACGGTTCCAATTTTTGAAACCGTGTCTGATTGACGTACTACCTCCGTCCTTGTTTATTGGTTCCCTTTGTAATTTTTACCAAATTTTGACCAAATATTTAACTAAGAAATGTTTATGCATGTCACCAAAAATTATATCACTGAACACTATGCTCAAATACCCATCCAACGATATAAGTTTTGTTGACCTGCACTAACATTTTGTCTGTTAAACCTTTGGTCAAAATTTAACACAAATTACAAAGGGGACCAATAAACCAAGAAGGAGGTAGATTCCTTCAACCGAACTGATTGCATCCATATCCCACGGTTAGACATAAGTAAACATAGATTAAACATACTCACACATAGATAATAAGTGTACACGTACACAAGCATAGTTCAACCATAAGTACATAGTTCAACCGTCATTAAGCATACTCAAGCGTACATAGTTCGATCCCACATCTCATCTCACATGTCGGCACGATCCTGAAGCTTCTCCAGGTACTCGGCGTATGCCCCGTGCGCCACCCTGCAAGAATACTTCTGCTTGAAGGAGCCAATGGCTCGTCCTCTTGCATGCGCCAGAACACTTAGATACGCGTCATGAAGCATGTGGTCGCAAAATGGGAATCGATAGCCGCTGTTCCAGGTACTAACACGCCTGTTATGCATTCCCGCATAAAGCTCCCTCAGGATTTTCCTCTTGTACCTCCTCTAACCATCTTCATCCTCGCTATCCACATCGTTAGACAACACCTATACAAATAGTAAAACAAATTTGGCATCAAATCAATAATTACATGCCGTGAAGTAGGATTAGGAATTTCTGGCTGTTTATTTATACATATCCAGAGATTATGGTTCAATTTTTAAGCACAGTCGTCTATGTCCAGACCAATCTTGAAGAAAATAATGGCACAAACATATGTAGGTAATTCAAAATCAATTGTCAAGTCCTGGCTAGGAATTATTAGCAGGAACACTAACCCTAGTCGGATTACTAGTAGAAATCATTTGCACAGATGAAAGAACTAATCACTTATCACTTGTACCATTCAAACAATCAATACACTACATGGATCTAACGAAACTTACTCAGATTTCATGGATTGGGAGAACATAACCATAGGATTTCTATTCCAAAAAGGGGGAGGTAGGAGTAACCAGAGAAAACCTATGATCTATTTGACACATAAATGGGTATAAATGACTAACCAGTTGTCCGTCGTCGTCGGAGTCGTCGCCGGAGTGGTCGTCGGAGTCGTCACCGGGGTCGTCACCAGAGTCGGTGTAGAACTCCTCCTCCAGCCGTGGAAGCTCGACGCCGTCCATGACGTTAGGGTGCAGCGATAACTCATCAGCAGTGACGGCAACCTCTGTCTCCATCTCCACGCTGTGCTCTGGTGCTTTAGCAGCCCCGGCGTTGCCACTCCCTATGATGGGGTGCTTCGGCAGCATCCTCATACACTGATGGCTTTGAGGACTGAAAGCGGCATCGAGGATGCAAGCGGAGAGAGAAGATTGTGTGTGTGGCGAGGATGCGGGGTGTGGCCGCTCTGGCGCACCATTATGTGGAGTACACTACTGGAATCAGGATCTTTGCTGCTAGCAATTTCTTTGTCGTCCGCTAGCTGACGGCAAAGGAAGTCTTCGCCATCAGCATACAGAAAGCTGACGGCAAAGAAAGAGCGGATGGCAAAGATGATGTTTGCCGTCAGCCAGTTCTTTGCCGTCCGCTAGCAGACGGCATAGAATCTTTTTCGTCCAATAGCAGACGGCAAAGAGGGAGGGTGGCGTACCATCGAGGGCCTCCTAACGGCCACTTTCTTTGCTGTCAGTTAGCGGACGGCAAAGAGTCTTTGCCGTCGGCTAGCTGACGGCACAGAAAGTGGCCAACTAACGTCCGTTATCTAGGCTCTTTGCCGTCCGCTAGCGTACGACAAAGAGTTGTGACCTAAACTAAATAGCCGCCAGCCCCACGTCCCTCTCTCTCTCCCCCCTCTCTCTCCCTCCCTCATCACACCCGCGCTGCCGCCCTGTGCCCAAGCCGCCCCCGCCGCTCCGCCGTCCCGCTAGGCCGCCCCGGCCCGGCCCCGCTGCCCCGCCTCAGTCGCCCCGCCCCGCCGCCCCGAGGCGCCTAGGCCGACCCGGCGCCCTGCCGCCCCCCTACTCCATCCGGCACCCCCTGTCGCGCCTGAAGGTGAGACATCCTTTTTTTTTTCTTTTTTCTATTTTTTTAGATTTAGTTTAATTAGGTTTAGTTTAATTTAGGCTTGGTTTACTTTAGGTTTTGTTTCTGTTTTTTAGGTTTAGATTTAGTTTAGTTTAGGTTAAGTTTATTAGGTTTAGTTTAGGTTAAGAAGAAAGAAGAAAGATGAAAAAAGAAGGAGAAGAAGGAGAAGAAGAAGAAGAAGAAGAAGAAGAAGAAGAAGAAGAAGAAGAAGAAGAAGAAGAAGAAGAAGAAGAAGAAGAAGAAGAAGAAGAAGAAGAAGAAGAAGAAGAAGAGGAGGAGGAGGAAGAAGACGAAGAGGAAGAAGACGAAGAAGAAGAAGAGGAAGAGGAAGAAGAAGAAGAAGAGGAAGAAGAAGAAGAAGAGGAAGAAGAAGAAGAAGAAGAAGAGGAAGAAGAAGAAGAAGAAGAAGAAGAAGAAGAAGAAGAAGAAGAAGAAGAAGAAGAGGAGGAAGAAGAAGATTAGGGGTGCATCATCGATGAAACCGGGTCGAGCGGATTAGGGGATTCCTCGTTGTCGATGGAACCCTAAATAGCAAGTATCGCCGGTGCGAGATACATGTGGCCATCAGTGTCGAACACTACATCCACGTCCCACAAGAGACGCCGGTGTCCAGCGTCCCACAGCAATAGTTCTTAGCATCAATGGCGGTCGAACACCATAGCGAATTTGTCTGGCAGCCTCTGCGATGATGATTAAAAGGCAAGTGTTGAAACTTGAAACAACCAAACTGACTCAAGTAGGTTTGGTTGTTTGAAATTTCAAAACTTGGCTTTAGTCCTCATCGCAAAGGCTGCCAGAAAAATTCGCCAAGGTGCTCGACCGTCATCGACCACCAGAACTATTGTTGCGGGACGCCGGGCGCTGACTTCACTTGTGGGATGTGGATCTAGTGCTCAACGCCGAGCGCCACATGTATCTCGCACCGATGATACTTGCTATTTAGGGTTCCATCCACGCCAAGGAACCCCCTAACCCGCTCGTCCTGTTGTAAATATTTAGTTAGGTTGACGGAAAAAACAAAATTGCTATGTTACTCATCTTTCGATTTAAATGTGCAGTTTTTTCGTCGCTGCGAGGGTCTAGTGTTCGACGAGCTCTGCCCCTGTGTTCATGGGTGAGCACAAATGGCATCTCCTCCTCCCCCCTTCATTTGCTCTATTCCAGTCTTCGTGCCGATGAAACTTGCTAGCTATAGGTGTTTTCAATCATCAGTATGTGTGACCACTATGCGTCTCCCGTTCGAAAGGGTTACATCTATAAATATGCATGCATTTGCATATTTATAACTGTGATTCCTTCGAATTGTCCTACGTTATCCATGGACAGACCGAGTATGTGTAGATTGGGTTCGTTTTCCCATATGCTCTGCTCCGGATCCGATGCAGAATTTCGTCAGTGCCTCCCTGTTGTTCTCCGGGTACACATCCTCTCTGCTTATTGCCGAGACGTGTATCAGGAGAACAGCGGGGAGGTGCTGCCGAAATTTTGCATCGGATCTGGAGTAGAGCATGGGAAAATGAAACCAATCTACACATACTTGGGTAGGATTAGGACCTATCTTTACCTATTAGCATCTAGGTTGCATGGACGTAATAAAAGTGACAAACTCCATTGACTGATGAATATATAAATGCTGATATATATTTCTTATGTGTCCAGTAGCTAGGCAAGATGACTGATCATGCGTGGATGTACACCAGTCACACTAGTCAGAAAGACATGACCATTGAATGGTTAACAAAAACCAAGCGGTTTCTGAGAGCCGCATTTGCAAATGGCCAGAGGACAACATGGTGCCCATGTGTCGGGTTCAACAATTGGCACAAGAGGACAGAGGATGAAATGGGCAAACACCTGCAGAAGTGGGGTTTTACGCCAGATTATACGGTGTGGACATTTCATGGCGAGTCTGCCCAACGAGCCAAAGCTGAAGTGCTTCGTCGTCGCACCGACGAGCATGGTACCGGCATGCAAGACATGGTGCAAGACTTTGATGATGCTCGGGACTCGGACGATGAGATAGAGGAATCTGGTAAGGCCTTCAATGAAATGTTGGAGTCTTCAAAACGTCCTCTCCACGAGCACACTGAGCTTTGTCAGCTGGATGCCATCTCATAAATAATGGCTCTGAAGGCTCAATTCGACTTGGGCAGAGAATGCTATGACGCAACGATGACAGTATTTGGAAGTTTTCTACCCAAAGGCAATGATGACAGTATTTGGACAGTATTCGGGAGTTGTGGGAGAGAGAGGGTGGCGATCAAACCGATGGCTCACCTCCCGGTGAGCCTGCGTACCGGACTGCTGGCATGCCTACCAAAGTTTCACACAACTACTCGCACGCCTCCCGATGACACTGTGCAGCAAGCACGCCTCCGTCAATTCACACACCTGCACGCCTCCCGGCCTGCCTGTGCGGCAGACTGCTTGCATGTGTCCCGTCAATTCACGCCTGCTCGCATGGCACACGGGTCGCGCGGCAGCACGTATATTTTTTCAATTTGGATGATTAATGCTGCCGCTTTATTGCTTAACCGAAGCAAGGCACATATCCATTGTTGGTCTAACGCTCACGGTTCGAATAAATGATCCGTTTGGTATATTGGTTCCCCATTATTAATAATCTCCCGTTTGTAATTCGATAAAGATTACATCAAAACTAGTCTCAAACTTGACAAAAAAAGTACAATGCCACTTTGTATTGGTGTCCATATGACAACACGATAAGTTTCATGAACTTCAAATAAGTTTTGGATGTACTATAATTTAAAAATCAAGATTCTCAATGTTTGAAATTTGTTGCACGGGGAGTAAACATGCACCCAGTGAGACACATGTGTTTTTGCAATCCATTTAGGTGCACTGTCACGTGTGCATGTAGCTCAAATTTGATTTTTGCACATTATACCCATAGAAAATCAATCAATTATTGTACTAAAATGTCTTAATGATCTCTATGATTTTTTCAAAATTAAAACGTACCTCCTTTGGTAACATATGTTCATCGCGAGATAATTAATTTAACATGCATCGTAGTTGCGATGGATTCGAGGTGTGGGTGTGGGTGTGTGCGTCTAGGGGTGGCGGGTGGCTCGTAGTACACTACGAGTTGTGAGTCACCGTGTGGGTTGGCCGTTTTGTTAGGCAGGCCGGTGCCACATTAGAGTCGTGAATTCGTTATTTAAAACATTACACAACCCTTTCATACATACATGTTTTGGCCACATCCAGTCGATGGTTGTCCTACACGACACTCGATACTCGTGTTTGACGCTTTCCGTGGGCCTGAGAGGTCATCGTCCATCACTTTGACAAACAATCGGCAGTGAGGTTAATTTGACCAGCAAGGTAGAATATTTTTTGTTTTGTTACGGTGGTATATGGTACGCGTCGAAGAGGTGGGAGGGGACTAGCATATATACTATACGTACGCGTCCGTGAACAAGTACACCTCACTCAGTGTTGGGACTTTTCGGTTACTGAGGCACGTGCCACATCAAAATTGGGAAATTGGCTATTCAAACATCACACAACACCTCTTTGGGCCACATGCATGCACGCGGTGGTTATCCTAGCTAGGACACTCACGTGTAACGCTTCCATCTGTGGGCCCACGAGGCCATCGTTGATGCATGCATGCATCACTTTGACCTACATCGGGAAAGGTTAATTAATTTCACCATCGATGAGGATTCTTTTGGGTTGTACATATTACGGCAGGAGCATATAGTATGCGGTGAAGAGGGTGGAAGGGGACCATCATATGTAGTACGCTTCATGAACCTCGCTCTGTGTGGGTGCATGGTTTACAATTTTTGAGGAATGTGGCACATCAAAGTTGTGCATTTTGGGTATTCAACATATATATGTTAGACCCACATGCAAAGCGGTGGTGGTTATCCTCTCGCACCCACTTAAGCGGTTATCAGAGATATCGATGCTTTCCATCTGTGGGCCCGCTTGGTCCATCACTACTTTTTGCCTGATAGCAAGAGAGGTTAATTTGACTTATGAGGGGATTATTATTTTTTCTCTGGGATGACATGCGTGATACAGTTTGAGCACACACACATGCATGTGTACGCATGAATCCCTCCCATCGAGTCGAAGTGGCTAGTACAACGACACGTCATGAACCGATCTCGCTCTCTGTGGGGAGCTAGTGTACGATTTTTGACACACGCGCCACGTCAATGTTGTGAAATGGTATTCAAACATGCATGCACGCATCACCACCATACATATGCATGTAGTGGTTGCCTTCGAACGGTACACTCCCTCGCGTGGTTATTGTCGACAAGCCTATATATTCATGGGCCCACGTGGACATCCATGATTACCTTGAGCGACAACAAGATAGGTTACCATGGCGGATTCTTCATTTGGTTCGTGTTATCGTAGTATAGGTCATGGTGATTTTCAGACCTAATTAAGTTTGAGCGCATATACTATGCACGCATGCATGCATGAATCCTCATCGTTGGCTTGAAGTGTGGTGTGACATACATATGCATTGTCAACCTAACCCTCACTCGGTGTGGGGATTTCTAGTTCAAAATCATGGTGCCACATCAAAGTTGTTCCATTGTTACTAAAAACACACCTCTCCATACATATGTTTGGGCCACACGCATGCAGTGGTTGTCTTTGGGGACTAGCTACTTGCGTGATTATTGGCGAGCTAGCCCATCTCCGGGGTCGCATGGACGGCTATCACTTTGACCAACAACAAGAGAGAGGTTGTATGACCAAGGTGGATTATTCTTGGTACATTTTATGATCCATATTGGTGAGATATGCCTCTCTGGCCCGCCGACTGAAAGTGTGTGTGTGGGGGGCTGCTATGTACTTCGCACTTTGCTAGGTGAACCTCGGTTGGGGCATGCATTTATAGCTTAGGATTCCCTTCGTGGCGACATGAGGGGGGCTGCTAGCTACTTCGCACTTTGCTAGGTGAACCTCGGTTGGGGGGCATGCATTCATAGCTTAGGATTCCCTTCGTGCCGACACGAGGGGGGCTGCTAGCTACTTCGCACTTTGCTAGGTGAAACTCGGTTGGGGGGCATGCATTCATAACTTAGGACTCCCTTCGTTCCGACACAAGGGAGGGGGGTTGCTAGCTACTTCGCACTTCGCTAGGTGAACCTTGGTTGGGGTGGGACATGCATTCATAGCTTAGGATTCCCTTCGTGCCGACACGAGGGAGGGGGGCTTCTAGCTACTTCGCACTTTGCTAGGTGAACCTCGGTTGGGGGAGAGGGGCATGCATTCATAGCTTAGGATTCCCTCCGTGCCGACACGAGGGGGGTGGGGGCAAGCAATACCGTGCGCTTTGCGAGATAGGTGCCACATCGAAGTTGCATTTGGCATTTGAAAATCAAACCACTCTTTTCATACATAAATTTGATCCCTATGCAAGTGTTTTCGTGTCCTGACCCTCTCCCGCGTCATTTTTTGCCAAATTTATGAACATTAGACAAGTCGGATGACGCAACAGACGCGGTTCACTCAAACTAACCATGTGCATTGGGCTCCACGAGGCTTCCCTCTTAAAAATATCTACCCGCCTACAGCTTTTTTTCTGTTTGATAACACACGGTTATTCTGTTTCGACCGTGTGTGTTGTTTCTTGTTCCCAATCCCGCCTGCATCCCTCGAAAATATCTGCCTAGCTCGAGGGTTTTTCTGTTTCATAACACACGGTTGTTAGCTCCGGACCATGTGCGATGCACTATCATCAAAATTTTCAATACCCCGGCATTTCACTCCCGCGTTTAACTCCCGCGTAGTAAAATTTTCAGTACCCACATCATTTCCTCAAACACCCCCCCCCTCCACACACACACACACAGACACACACACCAAAACCTCCTCGG